>NW_007247116.1:66811-96526 GCF_000164805.1 Carlito syrichta
AAAGGATTGCCGGAGCCCAGCAGGTCGAGGCTGCGGTGGCCGGGAGCAGCCGCTGCACTCCAGTCTGGGCGACAGAGTGAGACTCCAACTCAAAAAAAAACACACAAAAAACAAAAACAAAACAAAAACATACATCACCCATCTTTCATGACAGCAATTTCACTATAAATTATGTGTAATTTCTTGAGTTCTCCCCCTTTATTTAGTTTGTTAGTCAGTTAATTCTCTCTCTCCCACTTGGAAGCATTCCAGAGCGACCCAGTGATCCTCCATTCCCTCCCTCCTCTCCCTGACCTCTTGCTCTCCCCATTGCCTCCAGCAATCCCATTCCAGGCTGACACTCCCAGACTAGTAGTCAGGTGTCATCTGGGGGCTGCTGTGATTAAAATTCCAGGCAGCAGTTTCACCTCAACAGAAGCAGCTAAGGTAGACTGGGCACAGCCTGCAGTTGTGGTTTCTCTCCCTACACTGCAGAGGTCTCTCTTTCTCCCCACCTCCCTAGAGAATATTCACCATGACTGGGCTGTGAGGACTAAACCTGATCTGTTTTCTTCTTATCCATATTCCTAACTAAGAGGCTTAGGGAGTCACTGCCCGATAAACTTAGGGAGTCACTGCCAGACAAGATTTTATGATCCTATATCCAATATACTAAAGTTTGCTTTCCAACCTGACTCTAGCATAACATTACATCACATATAAAGAAGGAAATCAAAGTATTTTATGGCCCTGGAAAGCCATCTCTTACAAATTCCCAGACTCCAGGAACTTTGTAAGACATCCGTGATCTCTGAAGTCTGCCACATAAAGGACTTCATCTATATATCAACACACCTGGAGTTTTTCCACCCTCTTATCTCAAAAAAGGCATCTTCTCTATGGATTTCCAAAATTCCTAAGATATGAACTACAAATTACAGTCAAGAAATCTTTGGATCCACCTATAACCTGTAAGCTCCCACTTGGAAATGTCCCCCCTTCCTGGGCCAAACCAGTGAAAATAATACATGTAATAATTTATGATTTCTTGTAACTTCTGCCCTGCTAAAATTATGTAACCAAGCCACCATTCAACCACAGTGGGCACAGTACTCAGGACCTCCTTAGGATGGGTGTTCCTGGACTTAAATCCTCAAGTTTGGTTCAGAACAAATCATCGTAAAATATTTTATAGAATTTGGCATCTTTTTGTTAACAGCCGTATTAAACTTTTATCATTTAAAAAAATTTCTCTCTTCCTTTTGCATATTTTAAATATTTACATATCTTATTTTTTAATTTTAAGTATGCAGGGTACAATTCAGGGTTAGGTACACAAATGTTCATTATGCAGGTACCCTTGCTGATGAGGTGTGCCCCTCCCTCCCCTGGCAGTTTCCCTCAACTGCCAATCCCTTTCTCATAGTATTATGATAATTGTTCAAGTTCTGCTTATGAGTGAGAACATAGGGTACTCTGTTCTTTGTTTCTGTCATAGATCACTGAGTATGATAAACTCTAAATCCATCCAAGTTGCTGCATAGTCCATATGTTTGTCCTTCTTTATGGCTGTGTAATACCCCATTATGCATGTGTATCACATATTTTTATCCAGTCCTCTATCGACAGACAGCACAGTTGTTTCCATGTTTTCGCTATTGTAAATAATGCTGCAATAAATATGCATATGCAGGTATCTTTTTCATAGAGTGATTTGAGTTCCTATGGGTGTATTCCCAGTAGGGAGATTGCAGGGTCATATGGGAGGTCGATGTTTAGATCTTTTAGGAATCACCACACTGTTTTCCACAGAGGTTGTACTGGTTTACACTCCCACCTACAGTGTAGAAGTGTTCCCTTTTGCTGCATAATCTCCAGCATCTGTTGTTTTTTGAGTTATTGATGATGGTCATCCTGACTGAAATTAGGTGATGTCTCAGTGTGGTTTTAATCTGCATTTCTTTGAAGACTAGTGAGGCTAAGCATTTTTACATGTATCTGCTGGCAGCTCATATGCCTTCTTTTGAGAAGTGTCTACTCATATCTTTTGTCCACTCTGTAATGGGGCAGCTTGTTATTTTCTTTTCGGCACGTTTGAGTTACTTGTAGATCTTAGATGTTAGACCTTTGTCAGATATAGAGTTGGCAAATATATTTTCCCAGGTTGTGGGCTGTCTTCCCACTCTCTCCATGAATCTTTTGGATTTGCAGAAGTTTGTTAGTTTGATGAGGTCCCACTTGTCTATCTTATCTCTTATGGCATGGACACTTAGGGGTTTTGATCAGGGATTTGTTGCCAGTTCTAATTCCCAATTTCTATAAAAGTGTCTCCTGAATTTTCTAAGGTTATTATAGTTTGAGGTTTTACGTTTGGGTATTTGATCCATTCAGAATTGATTTTTGTGTATGTTGACAGGTAGGGGCCTTGTTTTAATCTTGGATGTGGTCAGTCCATTTTCCCAGCACCATTTACTGAATAGGTTCTCCTCTCCCCAGGGGTTGGTGGTGGAGACTTTGTCGAAGACAAGTTGGTTGGGAAATTTAAGTTTTGATTCTGGAATCTCTATCCTGTTCCATTGGTCTATATGCCTCTTCTTGTACCAATATCAGGCTGTTTTGATTATTGTAGCTTCACAATAAGGTTTAAAGTCTGGAAGTGTGATACCTCTTGCTTTATTTCTTTTGCTGAGGATTGTTTTTGCTATTTGTGGTCATTTATATTTCCATATGAATTCCTGTATTATTGTTTCCAGGTCTGAGAAGAATGCTGCTGGTAATTTAGTAAGTATTGAGATAAATCTGTAGATTGCCCAGGGTAGGGTGGACATCTTAACAATGTTGATTCTTCCAATCCATGAGCATGGAATATTTTTCCATTTGTTTGTGTCACCTTTGATTTCTTTGAGCAGTGTTTTGTAGTTTTTGTTGTAAAATTTTTTGACTTCTCTGATTAGCAAGATGCCAAGATATTTCATTTTTTTGTGGCTATTGTGAATGGGATTATGCTTTTTATTTGGATTTCTGTTTACTTATTGTTGGTGTATAAGAATGTAATTGTCTTTTGCAAATTTATTTTATACCCTGAGACGTTGCCAAAGTCCTTTATCAGTGCAAAGAGGTTTTTCACAGATTTTCTTGGGTTTTTGTGGTATAGAATCATATCGTCTGCAAAGAGGGATAACTTAACTTCTTCTTTTCCTATTTAGATACCCCTGGTTTCCTTCTCTTGTCTGATGGCTCTAGGTAGGACTTTCAATATTATGGTGATCTGGAGGGGTGAGTGTGAGCATCATTACCTTATTCCGGTTTTCAGGGGAAACGGTTTCAATTTCTGTCTGTTCAGCAGTATGTCGGCTATGGGTTTCTCGCAGATGGCTCTTACTATTTTGAGGGATGTTCCATCTATGCCTAGATGTTCAAGGGTTTTTATCAAGAAGTGGTGCTAGATTTTATCGAAAGCTTTTTCTATGTCTAATGATGTAATTATGTGGTTTTTAGTTTTTGTCTGTACATCTGTTGATGTATTTAATTATATATATGATCCTGTGGATGTTGAACCAGTCCTGCATCCCAGGGATGACACCTCCTTTGTCATGGTGGATGATTTTGAGATGTGCTGTTGGATCTGGTTTGGTAGAATAATGTTGAGAATTTTAACGTCTATGTTGTCAAGGATATTGACCTGCAGTTCTCTTTCTTTGTTGGATCTTTACCCAGTTTGAGTATCAATGTGTTATTAGTTTCATAAGATGATTTGGGGAGAGTTCCATCTTTCTCAATTGCCTGAAATACTTTCATTAGGATTGGCATCAGCTCCTAACTTGAATGTTTTGTAGAATTCTGCTGGAATGCCATCTGGTCTGAGGATTTTCTTTTGAAGGTAGTTTTCTTTTGACATAGTCGATTTTCTTGGCTGTTATTGGTCTATTTAGGGTCACTGTAAGAAAGTTTCCATCTCATTTAGGTTTTCAAGTTTGTTTCCATACAGGCATACATAGTAATCTCAAATAATCTTTTGTATTTCTTTGGAGTCAATTGTCACTTCAACTTTTGCATTTCTGATTGGTTTGGGGGGGGGCTTTTTCTTTTTTTCTTTTTGAGTTGGAGTCTCACTATGTCAACCAGACTGGAGTGCAGTGGCCGCTCCCGGCTACCGCAGCCTCGACCTGCTGGGCTCCAGTGATCTTTCCGCCTCAGCCTTCCAAGTAGCTGGAACTACAGGCGCACGTTACCACGCCCGGCTCATTTTTGATTTATTGTAGAGATGAGGTCTCATCAAGTTGCCCAGGCAGGTCATGAACCCGTGGGCTCAGGCGATCCACTCGCCTCAGCCTCCCAAAGGTGCGGGATTACAAGCTGAACCACCGAGCCCAGCTTGGGGGGCTTTTTCTCTCTTTTTCTTGGTCATTCTAGCTAGGGGTCCATCAATCTTGTTTATCCTTTCAAACAACCTACTTTTGGTTTCATTAATTTTTTGTATTACATGTTTGTCTTCTATGTCCTGAATTTGGTCTTCTATTTTGTTGATCTGGAATTTTCTGCAGAAGTTAGGGTTTTGGGGTACTGCTTTTTATTAGCTTCCTTGGGTGATTTGTTAGGCTGTTAACTTGTGATCTTTCTTTTATTTTTATGTGTGTTTGTAGAGATATGATTTCCTCTCTTAGGACTGCTTTTATGGCATCCCAGAGATTTTTGTAAGATTTTTCTTCATTTTCATTTATTTCCTGGTATCTTTTAATCTCTGTTTTAATTTCTGTACTGACCCAGTAGTTGCTTAGCATCATGCTATTTAGTGTGCATGTCTTTGTGAGTTTTGGGGGAACTTTGTTGGTGTTGATATTTATTTTTATTCCACTGTGGTCTAAGAAGGTGCATGGCAGAATTTCAATCTTATGGAATTCTTTTATGCTTGATTTATGACTGAAGATGTGGTTGATCTTAGAGTTCATTCCATGTAGTGATGAGTAGAATGTATATTCTATGGTTGTTGGATGGAGTGTTCTGTAGGTATCAATTAAGTCCATTTGGTCAAGCATCACATTGAGGTTTCAGATTTCCTTGTTGACTTTTTGTCTTGATGATCTATCTAGGGTGGTTAGTGGGGTGTTTAAGTCCCCAGCTATGATAGTGTTAGAGTCAATATCTTTTTTAGATCACCTAGAAGCTGCTTTACGAAAGTCGGGGTCCTATGTTAGGTGCATATATGTTTAGGATGAAAATGTCTTGCTGATGGATTAAACCTTTTATCTTTATATAGTAACCTTCTGTATCTTTAAATATCTTTGATAGCTTAAAGGGTATTTTGTCTGATATTAAGATCATGACTCCTTCTTTCTTTTGTGTTCCATTTGCCTGAAATTTTGTTTTCTGTCCTCTTACTTTGAGTCAGTGAGTGTCCTTTCTGGTGAGATGAGTCTCTTGAAGACAATATATTGTTATATCATAATATTTTATCCAATTTTCCATTCTATTTCTTTTCAGTGGTGCATTCAGTCCATTCACATTCAGGCTAATGATCAAAATGTGAGAGTTTATCCCTGTCATGAGTTACTTTTAGAGTTTGTTGTTGTTGCTCTTGCTGTTCATTTGTTTTTTGTCTTTCTTTTGAGTTTTTATTTTTTCATGTGTGTTTTCAGTCTTTTTCCTGTATTCTTGGGAAGGGCATTATCATTCTTTTTTTCCTTTCTTCTGTGTGTAATACTTTCTTAAGTGTTTCTTGTAGATCTGGTCTGGAGGCAGTGTAATCTCTTAGGGATTGAATGTCTGGGTGGGATTTTAATTCTCCATCACTGATGAAACTTGGCTTGGCTGGGTAGGTAATTCTTGGTTGAAACTGTTTATCTTTGATAACTTTGAAGATTGGGCTCCAAGCTCTCCTAGAAGGATTTCTGTAGATAAGTCTGTTGCTATTCTAATTGGTCTTCCCTGGTAGGTCATCTGACCTTTCTCTCTTGTTGACTTTAGGATTTTTTTTCTTTTATATCCACTTTGTGTAGGCAAATTGCTAAGTGTACAGTAGTGGGTCTTCTTGTTTGCTGTCTTGCGGCGGTTCTTTGAATCTCTTGTATTTGAATTATCATGTCATTGATGAGATGAGAAGTTTTCGTGGATAATTTCATGGAATGTTTGTTCCATGATGGTCTCTGTCTCTCTATCTGCCTCAGGGATTCCAATTAATCTTAGGTTTGGTCTCTTGAAATAATCACTCATCTCTTGGAGGTTTTGTTCTGTCTTTTTAAGCTTCTTTTCTATGTTTTTAATAGTTTGAGTTAGTTCCATATTTTGGTCCTCAAGCTCTGAGATTCTTTCTTCTGCTTGGTTAATTCTGTAGTCTATACTTATCAGTTTGTTATTTATTTCATTTAATGTATTCTTTATTGCTATTATCTCAATTATCAATTCCTTCATGTTTTTCCCCTTGTCTCTCCTCATTTCTATTTATTCTTTCTATCAGTATCCTGATATCTGCACTTGTGGTTTAAGACCAGTCATTCTGAGGGCTCTTCATTGTTTGAGTTCCAAAGTCTGTATCCTTAGTGGCTGACCTCCCAGGGGTCTGTATGAGGTTCACATTCTTCCTTTGGTTATTCTTCATCTATGTAGGCTTCCCCCCCACCTTTTTTAATGTGTTCTTTAATTCTGTTGCTCAGTATTAGTGGGAATAGCTTTTATTTCTGTTTGCTCCATCTCCTATTCTTCCTTATGCAAAGTCTCTGACTTTATTCAATTCTGAAGCTGTACTGGGGTTGGGGGCCTGTGCTTTTTGCAGTTTTGAGATTTAATTAAGGGGAGAGCTGTGATTCAGAAGCTATCTGCAGATCCCAGTATCCGTTGACAGATGTGTGACCCTGGAACCCACTGCTTTACAATCTGTCCATGCTGTGGGGGTGTCTTTTTGCCCTCTGAAAGCAAAATGAGATAAGAAAAAGGGAATGAATGGAAAAAGGAAGGAGGAAGATGAAAGGAATGTGGAAAGAGAGAAGAAGATGAAAAATAGACAAGTTTACCAACTAATGAATAAACACAGAAACAAAGACAGAAAAAACAAAAACAACAAAAACATATAATCATACAACTCCCCCCACTGGTGTACCTTTCCTCAAGAATACCCATACACAAACATCAAAATCTTAAAAAATCATTAAAATAATGGAAAAAGCAAGTACAAAAATGTAAACTAAAGCAGAAAGAAAGAGAGAAGAAAAATAAAGAAGTACTTAAATAAAAAACAAACAAGAAAAAAAAAACTCGCTCTGTGGCTGTTTCTGTAACTCCAGGGTCTTCTTGGCTGCCACCACCTTAAGGATTGGCTCCAGTCTCCAGTCCCTTCACTCTCAGTGCAAACTGTTAGGGTTGCTCTCACCATGGGTCAGATGCCCCACAGACTACTGTGAGAGGAGCATAAATCAGATCCGGACTCACCCAACTCACTGCTGCTACTACCAAGTCTCTGCCTCAGATCTGATGTTTCTGTGCCTGTTCTAGCATGAGGGAGGGGCATCTGTCTCTCCAAGTCTGATGAAAGGATATCCTCTGGGTCCCATGATCTGCTTTTATTTCTCACTGGGACACAGGAACAGAGGAGGGAATGCCATTGTGGATTGTAACCAGCACTAATTGCTCCTGTCACTACTTTGCCTCACATTTAAACCCCAGAAAAATGGCACAGTAGCAAGGCTGTGACCAGAGTGCATGACAAATATTTACATAGTTTAAAAATGTAAAGTGACTCATAGCTCTACCCTGGGCCTTATTATTCTTTTATTGGCATATTTCTATTTCTTCATTTTCTTTCTTGTTTCCTTTTGTGAAAGAAAACAGAATACAAGGACCCCAAACTCACCATGCTAAAGAAAAAGTCAAGCTTGAAAACTATGTCACACACACAAAAAATGACTTCCTTTTGTTCCCAGACAGATGGCTGAAACAATGAAGGGCTACATGTCTCCCCAGATGGTCTCCCTCACAAATTGCTTACAAGGAAATTTATTGTAGGTCCCCAAACAGTTTAGAATACATAACCCCCCGGAGGACAAGTCCTGAAGCAGAACTCTGTTGGAGCTTCCTTCATTCTATCTTTCTACATATTTGATTTACCTCGTGAAATTTAAATGTACCAAGTGCAAGATGAACACAGAATCGACTGTTTTCCTCCCCACTTTTCATATGTAAAAATCTGAATCCACTGAGAGCCATTCAGGTCTTCAGAAGAACTTGACCTCTGCCTACCCACCAGCCATTTGTTTCCTTTTTTTTCTCCATTCCCTTCTGTCTCTCCTTTCTTCTTTACTTACTGAAGCCACCACAAATCACATCAGAAAAGCAGAATACAGATGCTGCTGCCATTTGTGCTTCTTTTCCCCCAAGTGTGTCCTAAAACTAGGCAAAATAAACATCAAAATGATTCAGATGCCTCGGTTATTGATTGCTTTGTTTACACTTTCTTCTTTCCTACCTTTCTAATTTCTTTCTTTTCTTTTTGTATTTTTTCTTAAATCTGGCTTTTTCTACTAAAAGAAACAAAAACAAAAACAAAAAAACCTCTGGGTGATCTAATCCAAGTCTAAGGAGTTAATTGTTAACATTATAAACCCCAGATATTATCTTTATCTATAATTTTATAGAGACTCACCAAGTTGATTTTCTAATTTGAATACCTTCTGGGTCATAATACTAAAAATAACTCAGCCCTAGAATTTTGGCCTGCTTTCTCTCAACTTGACTGTGACTCAGACTTATTATCTCAATCAGTTATACCAGTGTTCACCTTGAATTCTTTTTTTTTTTTTTGAGTTGGAGTCTCACTCTGTCGCCCAGACTGGAGTGCAGTGGCCGCTCCCAGCCACCGCAGCCTCGACCTGGTGGGCTCCGGTGATCCTTCCGCCTCAGCCTTCCAAGTAGCTGGAACTACAGGCGCGTGCTACCACGCCAGGCTAATTTTTGATTTATTGTAGAGATGAAGTCTCGCCAAGTTGCCCAGTCAGGTCTCGAACCCACTGGTTCAGGCAATCCACTCACCTCAGCTTCCCAAAGGCACGGGATTACAGGCTGAGCCACCGAGCCCGGCTAGAATTCTTGAAGTGTCTTCTTCTGTATCTTCCTATGTCTTTAAAGTCCACGTGACCAAGTCTTGTTCATTCTTTCTCTGATATGTAGCTCCAAATACTTCTCTCTATTTCCATAATTATCCGCAACTCTTTTTTTTAACCACTGGCTCATTTCTGAACATCAGGAACTGTTTCTGCTTTTTGATTATGAGGCATCAATCTGCCAAGAACTTTCCTGTCCAGGATTTTGTGTGAACCAAAATGTTGTTCGGTTGTGGTTGGGTCCTCCAGACCACCCTCAGTTTAAATGGCTCTCTAGAAAAAACTTACAAAATTTCAAGAAAGTAAAACCACACCCCCTCCCAAAGGCAAATGTATACCCATACGGTATACATTTTTGTTCTAGATAATCTGTTGTCAGTTCAAACTACTCAAAATCCCAATTACTTGAAGACACTCTTATCGGGCAGGATTTTCTCAGGGATTGGGGTTAACATCCAGGAGCTAGGAAAGGCCAGACTTATCTTTGAAATGTTTAGATTCTGAACATTCCAGACCTGTCAGTCAGCATTTTCCTGCACCCTAAGTGTTCATTTCTCTGGGATAAGTGCCAGGTTGTTGGAGAAACTTAGACATAGGATACAATAATGTGTTTTTTCCATTTGGTTGTGGTTGAAAGGGAGCTGCTATCCCATTTTACATGATCTCCTCTGTTAAAGAAGTGACTTGGTCTCCCCACAACCTCACCAGTCTTTGATACCATTTTGATATTTTGTTTCCAACATTTTGATGAATGCATCATGAGATCTCACTGTGATTTTAATCTGCATTCACACTGAATGGCTCCCATCTTTTTATGTGCTTATATGCCACCTTGCTCTCCTCATCGGTGACATGCTTATTACTAGATTTTGGTCTATTTTGTTATTGAAGTTTTTTTTTTTCTTTAAGTGATATGATTGTGTTTGGAGGGTTCTGACACTTTCTTTTGGGATATGTGGTTTGCAAATATTTTCCCTGGTCTGTATTTGTGATTTCTTCCTCTTAATGAAATCTTTCCAGAGCCTGGGTTTCTAATGTCAATGACTTCCAGTGTCTCCCCTTCGTGATCTTTAAACCATGGTGTCAAGTCTTCAAATTTCAGCCTAACCCCAGGTCCCCAATTTTTCTCTTGGCACAGTTTTTCTGAAAGTGTTATTGTCTTCCCTTTTACATTTCAGTATGCAATCCATGTCATGTGAATGTCTGTCTTAGGTGTGTGGCTCTGGTATGTGTCCAGTCAAAGGCTTTTTTTTTGTTTGTTTGCTTGCTTGCTTTGTCTATGAATGTCCCATATCTTACTCCCATTTGGCAAAGAGGCTATCTTTCCTCCTGTGAATTGCTTCTGAATGTTTGTCAGTAATCAGTTGTGCATACTTGTTTGGATCTCTGTGCTATTCTGAGTATCAGTGTGCCTAGGCCAGCACCCACCTTTACTAAGTGTGGAAATGGGGTGATTTTATTCTTTTTCTCTTTTTTCTGAGTTGCTTTAACTATTATAGTTCCTTTGCCAGTTCTTTCTTAGAAGAAAATGCACAAGTATCTTATTTTTCTGAACACTCATGATGGTTCTGCCACTTGCTTTTTAAAAATTTTTATTGAATGATTTTTTTTTTTTTGCATTGAAGTCTCACTCTGTTACCCAGGCTGAACTTGCTGGGTTCAGGAAATCCTTCCGCCTCAGTCTTCCAAGTAGCTGGAATTACAGGTGTGAGCCACCTTGCCTGGCTAATTTTTTTTTTTTTTATTGTAGAGATGATGTCTTGCCAAGTTACCCAGGCTGCTCTTGCGCCCCTGGGCTCAGGCAATCCTCTCACTTCAGCCTTCCAAAGTGCTAGGATTATAGACTTGAGCCACTGTGTTCAGCTGAATGAATTTTATCTTACATTAAAAACACAGAGAAATGAACAAAAGTCAACAACTAAAACTAACTGAAACAGAATCCCCCAATCCAGCAACTCATAGTCTCGCATGATATGAAGGTACAGAAATGTGTTGAACCCAGCCAACCCCTCTGAATGAATGGCTGTGATTTTCTCCCATTCCTGGTTTTCTGTGAGGATGGTCAGTCATGCTGAAATTGCTTTCTAAAAAAATCTTCTCAA
This sequence comes from Carlito syrichta, assembly GCF_000164805.1. Lineage (NCBI taxonomy): Eukaryota > Metazoa > Chordata > Mammalia > Primates > Tarsiidae > Carlito > Carlito syrichta. Next base: position 77,982 of record NW_007247116.1, read on the forward strand.
TTCTAATTGCACTGATGTCACCTGCACCCCTTTGGTTGTTTTTTGACTCTGTGGACTACGCAGAGACAGGTTTGGTGGATCATTTCTGTGGTTGGGTGGACCCATCATTTCCCTGATTGCTTCAGCAGATGGCAGGGAAAAGGAGCTGGAGGGGCTGTGTTTTATACCCTAGGAAAACCTTCTGGAATCTGAAATAATGGAATAAAAATGATTGAGCCATGTTTTCTATCAGTCCCGTCACGGTATCAGCGACCCAGTCCACAGGCAGTCAAAGCCTCTGCTGCCCTGCCATCCTGATCCATCCTACTGAGACACTCAGGCTGGTTGTTACCAGCTGTTGGGCGCCATCTGGCGGGCACTTTTATATAGTTATTTTGTCCTCCAGAGTTCTGGCACAGTCAGCAAGGAAGCATTTTTCTGGAGTGCCAGGGTGTCAGTATGTCATCCATGAGTCAAAGCTTGAGCGTGCAAGACTGCATGGGAGAAGATTATGTCCACCGTCCTGGCCCAGTGGTGCTGTTCCCATTCCCAATACTTTTCTCTGGCAACTGGTACATTGTGTTGGCCCAAGAAGTAGAGTGGGGTGGGCTGGGGTAATAAGGGTGGTAACCCTTCCATGCTGTCAGGTGTAGCTTCTGAGGAACCATGCATGCTGAGGGCTTATTCAGCAAGCTCATGCTGTGTTTCCTTTGCTGGGTACATGTGGGTGTGTGAGCAATCACAGTGAGCTGGCTCTGAGGGACTGCCACTGTGCCTATTTGCTCTTTCACATAGCTATACACATATTAACTTCCAAATGAGGTGGGTGGATGGGAGCCCAGGAGGCAAACCAATCTCTGGCCCTGACCACAAATGCTGGAGATGCCTGATGCTTATGTGACTGGTGTGAGGTGTGGTGGAGTTGGGTTCTTGTGTTCTTATTTGAGAAGAATTCACAGACACGAGTCTCAAGGAAACAAGATAAGCAGGCCATTTATTAAACAAAGCAGAAGTACACTCTCCAGAAGGGAGAATGGGTAAGACATCTCAAGAAGAGCTGCTGCCAGTGTTAAAGCAAAAGGACACTCTCAAGAGTGAAAAACGGACAAGGCAGCTCTGGGAGAGTGGTTGTTGTCCCAAGCTGATACTGAGCTAGAGTTTTATTCCTATGCTATGAAGGGGCCAGTTTGAAGGGTGAGTTTTTTCTGGAAATGGGTGGTCTCAGGGCAGGGTTTCTGTCCCTCTTCCTTTCTGTTGATTGGGGAAATTTTCGGCCTCATAGGGTCATCCCGGGACGGCCATGGCAACCTGGTGACATTAACTGCAATGTTAATGATATTACAGTGAGACTGGTTTTTGTTTCACTTTGACCTAGATTGTTGTGTCTTTATTGAACACATAATCCGGAGGCTTCTCAACCAAGTCTCTGCTTAGTGGTGGGCTCTTAACCATAAACATCCTTAAAAAGAGGAGGAGGGCTAAAGGCATTGTTCTATAGTGGCTGCATCAGATGTGAACAGTTTGAAATTTTTTCCACAGCTCTAAAATTTCCCTACTCTTTACCCATCTAAACATACTTCAGACCCTCCTCCCTCCCCAAGTCCCTAAACACCCTTGCGGCCCAACTGGAGTGACTGGTGGATACAACCCATCCCATGTGAGAAATCCTCTAGCAATCTGAGAGGTATGTCTTGGGGTACCAAATCCCCAGCCTGTCACATCTCTGGGCATAGCAGGCTACCATTGTGACTAGCAGGGTTCCCACCCCTCAACTGGATGAAGGGGTTCAGTAGCCCCACAATGAAGGCTAAGTGCCACTTTTCACCTTCCACAACCCAGACCTCCTAGTTGGGGAAGGGTCCCTCTGGGCCAGCAGAATCTGGCCTGGAGAAACCAAGTAAACTTATGTGTCACCAGTGTCACATGGGCATGGGCTAGAGTGCCTTGGCCAGAGAGGACCAGATGGAATGGAGGAGAAGGGCACCCATGGTGTTGAGTGTTGGTGAGGTTGCCTCGTGGCCCCAGGAAAATTAGGGGTGCTGCAGACTAGCCAGGTGGCATCTCAGGCAGTATCATAGGACTGCCCTCATGTCTGTAGTGGTGGGATCCCACGGTGTGTTTTCCTGGTAGCTAGGCTGTGTCCAAGGTCTTCCCTAGAGCCCGCCCTGGGCTCTTGGGCTGTGCCCTCATTGCCCAGGATCTGAACACACTACTCTCTCAGTTGCTGCCAGTCGTCTTTAAAAGGTCGGCCCAACACGCTGAGCCCAGCCCAGGAGAGAATCCAGCCTTGCCACATGGGCCGGTAGTGACATCTCTGGCGATGGGATCTGATTGGTCACCCTGCATGGTGGGTGAACAGTGGGGGCCGGGTTGGCCTATGTGCAGAAGAGAGTTCTGGGGTCTAGCCATGACTTCAGTGATGGGTTCAAAGCCCCCTGAGTCATGCGGGTTTGCTGAAGGCTGGCTGCCATTCTAGGTATTTTGGGACCATCCTTGTCCTCAGAGAACACTAGCGGTGGGACTCCATGAGTGTCCTGGCCCACTGGAAGTGCTTGAGGCTTCTTTTGAACCTGGTGGCAGCCACAGTCCCTCCTTGCTGCCTTTCTGGTGCCTTCTTTTTTCAAAACCTCCCTTTCTTTTTCTCCTATCTGGCTTTTTTGATCTATCTTTGCACCTCAGTGTGCGCTCCAGGCTCACTGTGCCCACTAGCTGCTGTTGGCATTGCCCGTGGACAGGAAGACAGCTCCCTGCAGTGCAGCCTCCTTCAGTGTGTGTGCTCTGACCATGGGCTGGTGGTCTTTCCTAGTCAGCTTGTCATGATTGTTGGCCTCAGCCATGATCAAGCCCCTTCTGGGGAGTGGGGGAAGGAAGGAAAAGTCCTGGTAAACCCAAGCCTAGTTCAGATGGGTGTGGGTACTGCAGCAATGACATCACTGATGGAGGTGCCCCAGCCTGCCTCCTGAGCACCCACTGTCTGGGTCTTTCCTTGCCTGTCCCATATGATGCCTTTCTTTGCAGCCAGCAGATGGATGGGTGGTCTGCCTTTTCATGAGCAGGCTAGCAATGGGCAGGTCTCCTTCTCTGACCTATACTCTGGGGTAACTATTGCCCCCCATACCGTGTCTGCCATCCGCTCATCCTCTGGATGCCCTGCCCACCTGTCCAGATGCCCAGGCCAACATGCTGGTGCCCCTGCTGGCTGTGCTTTCCTACATGGCTGATCCTACCAATAGTATATTTGTGCTTGTCTCAAATATTAAGCTATGCAAGTCTAAGTACTCACAGCTGGTAGAGTAAAACTGTAAATAGTTCATTAAACCATCTGTGGTTCCTTTAGTTGCTTGTTCCTCTTCTACTTGGATAACTGTGCTGATTCTAGAGCTGATACATGTCTTCTCAGCGGTGACACATGCACGTGTCAGATCAAAACCAACTTAGCAGCCCTTTTCCAACTCCAGCTGGACAGCTGCATTGGTGATGCTAGATAACTTTAGGCCAATCCATGCCCCCGTGGCAGTGATGACCCATTCAAATATGTGATGGATCAATTTCCCATGGTAGTTGCTGTACCTACCATGGTGACCATGGGTAACGGAAAATCAGAGTTTGATTCCAGAGAGGGAGTCTGAGATACTGCTAAGACATTCAAGGAAGACAGCAGGCATGCAAATTATCCACTCCCAACCCAGGAAGTAGTGACAAAAAATAACAATAAATGACTTTTTCAAGGCTCTAAAATTGGAATGAGTCCGATTGTAAAATTTTTTCATAGGATCCATTGGCAAATTTGGTATCAGTACCCAAGGTAATCCAGCTCCAACAGCATATATTAAAGTTGCTGCAGTTAAAAACTCAGAGCTGGATCTTGGGAGACGGTGGCAGTTTGCCAAGAGCCAAGCCACTGCCCATCTTTTCCCCTTGCTGCTCATTGCTCCCTTGCTGTTCTTAGCTGACTGTTTCATGAGACTCAAAGTACTTACTTGGGAAAAAAATGAGTGTTCAAAGTAGGCCTGAGTCACCTGAATACTGTAGTTAGGAATAATGGAATAAAAATGTGGTTCTATATTTTGGTTTGCAGGACTGAGACCATAATTAAATGGGACTCCAGGGACATTTATTTTCACTACTAGAGGAGAAACTCTTGGACTAGTACAAGACAAACCAGAGAGAAAGCATTTGCCAAGAATGTTTCCATTAATCAAGAATGACAGTCAGAAAGAGGTTCAAAGACGATCAGATACTATCCTGGTTCTGACCATAAACAATGTTGACCAATGTTATTTCCATGACCTGCGGGGCAGCTTCTGGGAAACCAAAGTCTTTGGGTTCTGGGGAGAGTATGCCTGCAAAGCTGAAAATTATAGGGATTAGAGTGAAGAACATCACCAGAACTGAAGTCTGTGGCTTAGCCTGACTCAACATTAGAAATTTCACCCAGTCAGGACGTGGACACAACTGATGACTCTTTTTGGATTTTGTGGGTGATGATATATGGCCATTCTTAGTAGGTGAGGCAATTTGTCTGTTTGATTTTGATAATTAACGAGACTCTGGCATGCTAATTAGTTACAAGACCAGTGAGAAGTCAGGGTACCCCAATTTCTTAGAGGGCCAATTGGTGTTTAGTCACCCAAGATTGAGTAATAAATGGTCTGTAATACCCTTCGATGTCTGGGGCTGCATGAGGGCTATACTGATTGGCTCAGTGTGTGCCTACCCTATGTAGGCAGGCATTAGTAACCCCATTCCTGATGGGGATAGGGGACTACAATTATTTCCAACGAATGAAGGATTCCTAGTAACTGTGGATCATAAACTTGCATTGATTAAGTCCATGCCACTTGTATACACTGTCACTTGCAGTGTATTCAATTGGATAGTTTAGTGAGGCCTTTGGATCTCTTTGTTGAGGTTGACCCATGGCACTTTGGGGTGCTAAAAGAAAGACAGAACTTGACTATTTAGAGAAAGCAAAATACCTAACATGGTTCCTGTTGGTGAACCTACAGGAAGGTCACTAATGAGAGCTCCAACAGTGCCCAGCAATCAGTCAGTCCTGAGACCTCACCTGCATGGTGCCAGTGGTCCAGAGCCATGCTGACTTGCGGGTTGCAAGAGCAGGAGACTTGGGAGGGGAAGAGAGAGACCAACCTTGGGATGGTCCAGGGTTTAAGGGCCCTGACTAGCCTCAGTGGTCATTTTACTTGGGGTGGTTCATAGCTCCATGTCCTTCCTGCTAGTACCCGTCTGGCTCCATCTCCCATTCAGGCCATCTGGTCTCTGCTGTGGCTACTACTCCCATCAAACCCCACCCTTTGCCTAGGTTGTTTTAAGGGTCAGAGTCTTGTGTTACATCCAACTCCCGTGAAGGTTGCACACCCCCCTGATCTTCTGGTCACAACTGACCACAGGGTAGCCTCTGGGCATTCCTCCTTACACATGATGCCATAACCCTCCTGGAGTTCTTGGGATTGGGTCTGCCCAGGGGCTTGGAGCCTTGAATCACACAGGGCTGCCACCTCCATCCACTCCCTGCAGCCCAACTTAGACAAGTTTCCCCTAGTCATCTATCCTCTGTCCATGTCCTGTGACAACTTATGCCTCTCCCAAATGAACCCTCCCAGCAAATCTCCCTCCCAGCTTGTCTCCTCCTCTTCTCCCCTCCCAACTCCCCACTTACTGGGTTGCATGCTTAAGCCACAAGGAGACACTAAGCTGGACGTATAAACTGTCATTCACAGCACTGCCTACTTACATCTAAAGGCAAAGCTGAGAAGTGTATGGTCATAAGAGAAGCCTCACCTCTGTTTCTAAAAGCTCAGGAAGGTATGAACCATGCATAAGACTTAAGTGGAGAGGCACATAATCTTGTTTCAAAGACTTTTGGAGCCTCCATTTTTCCCATTAATAGCCAGGTAACTCTGCTTTCTCCTAAGGAAGGAGTGGAAGGTATCAGAATCAGCCATATAAACCAGATAGTGCTGAATAAAAAAGCAGAAAAACAACAACATGTTCTTTTTTTGTGTACAACTGAAAATGTGTATATTTGTCTATGCAAAATTTTACATTTGGAAAAAGATACAACAAAATGTTAACAGGACCATATCTAGAGGACAAGGAAATTTACTTCCTTACAATTTCATATACACACAAATGTATATATAGGCACACGCATATAGAAATATGCATACACGTACATATTTATGCACAGATGGTCCCCAACTAATAATAGTTTGACTTAATGATTTTTTGATTTTATGATGGTACTTAAGTGATATGCATTTAGTAGAATACAACTATTCTGTTTTTCACTTTCAGTGATGTTTAATAAATTACATAAAATATCCAATACACTATTATAAAATAGGCATTGTGTTAGAATATTTTGCCCAACTGCAGGCTAAAATAAATGTCCTGAGAACATTTAAGGTAGGGTAGGCTAGTTTATAATGTTCATTAGGCTAGGTGTATTAAGTGCATTTTCAACTTACAATATCTTTAATTTTTGTGGAGTTTATCAAAACATAACTTAATTGTACATTTAAAAGTATCTGGATTGCATTGAGCATGTATAATACTTTAAATAGAAACTGCTTGCAATTTTGAAATAATAAAATAAAGTTGTTTTGTTACTGTTTGAAATGATTTGGATTTCAAGTATCAGATTAGTTATCTAATTGTAAACAAGGACAAAGAGAAATTTTTACCAAATTGTAAAACAAATAGTTGGCATTGAGTTAATTGATTCAACATGGTCTATTTTTCTGTGATTCCGTCAAGATGTCTATAGCATTTCCCAGCCTGACAACTTCATGGGACAAAATCCCATTGCAGGAAAGGCCAAGTGGGGGCATTTTAGAACTTTGGGGGAAGAACTCAATGGGCTGAAAAACAAGAATAATAAATGTCCTGCAATGTGGTGATATCCATTCCCAATAAAGAATGGTCATATGTTCTGAATGACTTTTTGTTGAAATAAGATGAACAGACTGCTTTGTTTTTCAATTATCTGAGCCCACATGTAAGAGCAACTAACATATAAATGCCAAGAGAAAAACATGGTTTTAATATATCACAAATTTTTCATGAGTGAAACTATTGCATACATGGGGGAAGATAGTAAATTGTTTATTTAGGTATTTGCCAAAGGCCATTTATTTCCATCTAAACAAGCAAAAGATAGCACACTAAAATTAAGGTAATTTAACGAGGGTTTATTTCCAAAGAGACTATTTACAAAGGTGTTGGTGAAGAACGGTAAAATAATCACAATAATTATTCCCCACTATAACTCTGGGTTAGTAGCAGCAGGGAGAGTCTTGAGAGAAAAAAACGCCTTGATCACACCAGGGAGCACTGAACTTCTTATGAAGGACATAGACAGCCTGAGAAGACCTAGTAGGGAGGGAGCCTGTGGAATAATCTCTGAACCTCCTCTCTTTTAATATCTTGAACACATACAGAAGCCAAAGATCTAGGGAACCTACTAAAATAATCAGTACATGTCGTTCTAGTGGGGAAAAGCTGGTAAGTAGTGAAGCACAGCTGGAGACAAGGGAGAAACGGAAAATATTTATCACATTTGCCAACATACGTCAGTCATGTCAACAACGGAAATGACAGTTTTGTTATTAGGTGAATCCAATGAAACTCTTACACATCACTATATTTGTAGCTGCATGTTTATAATGATTCAAGATATGGGTGCAAATATAAAAAAATTTATGATGTTCTGTTATATTTAAATATGCAGATTCTTTGGCACAATTACATACATTTTGGATTAAAAATGGATTTCAAATCATTTCTCCTCTGTGTTAGTTGCAGCATTACATTAATTTTAATTAATTGTTTCTTAATGACTTGAATTAAATTTAATTAATTTTTTGTGACTTGAAAGCATACATTATGCTTTCACTAACATTTTAGAATTGTAAAGGGTCCATTAAAGAATTTGCCATGAATTACAGGCATTGGGTTGGACATAGCTGAAAACCATTGGCTTTGATAAATCACCATTCATCCTAGGGTTGAGGGTGCCCATTGAAGCAAACAGATGTCCAGAACCTTCATGAAATGGAAGTTCTAGTAACCAGATAAATAGAGACTGACTCTTAGGAATATAACAAATACACCTTCTATAGTTTATAACAATATGCACTGTCTTAACCCATGAATAATTAAGAGTTAATACCTACACAATGTGCAAGACATTTGATAAGTACTTTGAGACAAAAAGCATAGTTTATGCTTTCAGATAATTGGTAGTCTATTTGATGATGCAAGGTAACAGGTTCTTGAACAGTATTAAACAACAGAGAATGTAAAAAATTTGTATCATAATAGTGTCAGTAGTGTGGACCTTCTGTGTTTTCTAAGGGCACATTCATATGATCTAATAACCAACTGAGCAAAGAACAGACTAAAAGATTGTTTATGGTTTTGTTTATTTTGACAACTGTTGTACATTTCTGGATCAATCATTGTATTCCTTGGGAATCAGCTGTAGGAGAAGCTGGTATAAAGGCAAAGATAATTATAGTCCCAATAACTTTACCCTGGAAATAACTGTGCTGTATATCTCTAAATCTGACCTTTCTCTACCAGTAAATAACAGTGTCAAAGAGGCAAGCTTGACACCATCATTCTTAGTGAATTTCTGCAGACAGGTTTTTAAGTTCTCAAAATACCCATTTGAAGAACTTTCCTGAAATTGTGCTCATGATAATTTATGAGACTTATTGATGCAGCATTTTTGGAATTCACTATTTGCTTCTTTATTAAATCTGGGTGTTAATACAACTTCAGGTTTTGGGCATCTCAAATCCTCTCTACGACTCTCTGAAAATCACCAACATTGGTTCCAACAGTGTTTCTAGAAAATTTTTCAATGAAGTATATTTATCTGACTCTTGCACTCATTTATAGAAATAAGAACCTACCACTATGTCCTCCAAAAATAAACTCACAATTATATATTTTAGGGTCATCTTTGTGGGTCTTATCCTTAATATCAGAGATCTGTTCCATATACTTTAGTCTTAGAAACAATTACTCTTAGCATCTATCTGAATTTAAATAAAATTCTTTACATTTATTCTGCTTATTACACAAATTACATATTATATTAAGGGCTAACAACTGTCCACATTGGTGACTACATTAATTTGGAAATGAGAATATGGCTTCTTTTTCTAATTTGGCAAAGATCCCAGTTTCTTATGCAGAAGTGTAGGCATATTAAACCTTTGGGCTCTGAGATTCTGAGATATTTAAAATATAACAAGTAGCCTTTATCTGAGTAGTTTCAATTTTAAAATTATAATACAAGCTATTAATTATTACAATTAGGGATTACTTGTAAACGTTGTCTTTGTGATATTCACCCAAAGGAAACTAGGTGTCCTTGGGCATGGACTCACAGAGCAAGAACATTTAGCTTACTTTGATGTCATTAACAAAGACTTGCATAGAATTCTAATACATTTAAGCCATCTTGAGAGTAAAGACTATACAGAAGAATACAAAAGAAAAGTTCATTTAAAAAATGTGGATTTGCTATGAATTAAGTTCAGCATTTTTCTCTAAATCCTCTTCCTTTGCAGCTTATGTGTAGTAAATAATCATCTAACCTTATAGCTATCCACCCAGAGATACTTCCAGAGGTAGAGAGGTTTATACCCAGCAGGGGTTCTAAGTATGGCACTGGTTATGATAAGGTCTTTTCTAAAGGTGTGTCACAAACTATGTGCTTTGAATTCAGATTATTTAACCAAATATTTCCTTAAAATCTTATTTGTTTATGCTATTCGTAAAGCTACACTAAGAGTTCACAAGTCTGGCATTCACAGATTTTAGATTTCAGCAAAAAATTAATTAACTCTGTGTTAAAGTTAAAGGGAGAGTTTTAAAAGTTGTTTGCTTTTCCTTGTGCACACAGCCATAATGTGATGTCCTCTGGGAGTAGAGCTAAAAAAATCACAAAAGAGAAATGAGTATTACACTGATGTGGATTCCATCTTCTATTATGCTTTGAAGATGCTACAAACTTGAGAATTACTATATGGGTGACATTCCTAGCAAAACCCCAAAATAACATTTCATGAGACTTCAAATGCCATGATTATGAAAAAACATAAATTAAAAATAGAAAACCACAGTATATGTGTAGAAGGCATTAACACAAAAAATTTGCAATTATGAAAGCATATAATTAGGAAATGCCAATTAAATCAGAATCACACAGGAATCACACAGGAAATAAAAATAATATTAAACCATTATATCAACAACAAAAAACTTCTTTTCCCCCACATGATGAAATTTAGTGTCTACAAAGGAAAGGAAAATGCAAGATGCCTGTAAGAATTCGTTCACCAATTTAAGAAATATGTATGCCATTGAGGATGCTTAAGAAGCCTCCAGCTATAAAACTGGAAAAGAAAAACACTAAAAAGCAAAATAAATATTGACAACAATGATTTTCTCAATAATTTATCAGTAGCTACATTTATTAACATTATATTAATAATATGTTAAAAACACTATTAAGCATTAACATTTCAGTTTACTGAATCAAAACTCACCTCACATAAACCATGCACAACATTAATTAAGCTACTGATAAATTATGGAGAAAATAAAAATCTTATTGTTTTCTGGATCCTTAAAGCCTTCACGTGTTGTTTCATGCGATCCTTACAATAAATCTGTATATCGGACTCTATCATTTTACAGAGAAGGAAACTGAGTTTTATAGAGAGTAAGCTGCAATGTCACCCAGATAATCAGTGGTATAGTTGAGATTTGATGTGAAAACCTATTTAGAGTATACCTTAGGGAACCAGCACAAATCATGAGTGAAAGCATGATCTCTGCAGCAGTGTGAATTAAAAATCTAGCTTATCTCCTTAGAAACTGTGCAATTATGGGACATTTCCCTTACCTTTTTGTGTCTTATATTTCCATCAGTTTGTGCCTCTCATGTGAGTTGGTGAGCATTCCAATAGTTTATGCTTGTAGGACACTTACAAGAGTACCTGGCTCTTGATAAATATTAATAATTTTGCACCATTTTCTTCATCTTGAATAGTTCATAGTCAAATAGAAATTAACGTCAATATAGATAAATTCTCAGAATTTAAGAAGAAGAAATATAAAACCATATAAACAACTCAAATTTACTGGTCAGCATAATGAAAAGTTTTGTTAAATTGAGAAGGGCATTGCTGAATCAGTGACTAGAAACTAATGAGGCTTGTGTGGAATTATTTTTCGGGGTTTCTGAGACTAAAAAAAGGTTTTGACAAAGGGAAGGAGATGATTGAATAGTGTTATAAAAGAGACATTTTCTAAATTCAGAAGAGCTAGAGACAATTGGCGGTAAGTGGAAATGGTATTAAGTCATAGTGTCTATGAAGTGCTTTCTGAAGGGCAACACATATAAAGTATGTTAAATGTAAATTATTGTTACGATTATAATATCCTTATCTTCTGACTGATACGGCTACATCTATAGCACTTGGCCTCGTGAGATCAATTTTACCATATTTTGGAGAACACCAATTTCCTTCAGTCAGAGATATTAGACATGCCTGTCCACTGATGTGCAGAAATATACAGCTAGCACATGAAATTGCCTATGTCTTCAAATGCTTTTATTTTCTTTCAATTTTTTATTGTGGCAAATTACTATCACATGAAATTTGTCATCTAAACTACTTACAGTGTATGATTCAGTGTTATATTTGTAAATGTGCAGTTATCACCAGCATCCATCTCCATAATACTTATTTATTTTTATTGTGATAGCTTTGGGGGTTACACTTTTTTTTTTGTTCTGGACTTGACATGTACTCTCTGCCCAAAAAATTGATGCATTTTTGAGCCTCCACCTTTTCTTCCTCTTCTGAGACTCCAGTATCCATTATATTAATCTCAGTGTCTTCTCAGATCCTTGGTTTAGCACCTACTAAAAAGTTAAAACATGCGTGTGGGGTATGATTTTCTGTTTCTGAGTTAGTTCATTTAGGATGTTGTTCTCCAATTCCATCCAAGTTACTGCAAATGACATTATTTCATTCTTTTTGACGGCTGAATAGTAGAATAGTATCTCATCGTGAATGCCACATTTTTATTATCCCTCTAGGGGTAGATCTACTGTTTGATTCATCAATCCCACTACTAGGTAGCTACCCAAAGGAACAGAAGTTTTTATATAAAAAGACATTTGCACCCACATGTTCCTAACAGCACAATTTGCATAATTCTTAGTCTTATAAAACTGACCCTCTGTACCCCATTAAACAATGAATCCTCATTTTCTTCCCTTCAGGGAAGCCACTAGGCTACTTTCTGTCTGTGTGAATTATACAGTATCAAATGTAATTTCTAAAATATTAAAAATCTATTGTCTGTAAGCAAAGCGGAGGTTAACATCAACACCTGTGCACTCGGTGAGTTCTTAGACCACATTATAATGTAGTTACTTATTATATTTTATCCCATTTCAGATTTACTCTTTCTTCCTGGTACAAAAATGTCTTCTTTGAATATTATAGTATATACCCCTCTTCTACACCTTTTGGGGTCTGTCGTTCACAGATCTTCAGCCGTTTGCTTAGTCTTTCATTGAATGACAAATTATGTTTATTATATGACAGCCTGCCCTCCCTCAATGCAGCTTCCTAGGTGTCTTAGAAGCACTGACTCTGGATACTGGTCCCTTTTACCCATTCCATTTCTCAAGCTATGTCTTCAAACACTTCTCTCAAAACTTCACATTTAAAGATCTAGGATCAATTTCTTGCTCTCTGATGATAATTTTTCAATATTGCTGGTATCCTATATTACTTCTTCATCTTCCCTTATTTTTCATCTACATAGAAATGCTGAGTTCATTGACCTCCCTGATTTATTAATTTTTATTTATTCCACATCTTTGTGGATACCTATAATATTGTCATGTCCTCAGGAAAATTATGATTCTACAATGTACATCTGGCAGGTTACGGGGAAAGATGGAAATGGAACAAGTTGGAGGATGAAAGTCTCAGCATGGCTGAGTATGCATAAGGACTAACCTGCATCCATTTGTGTATGCAAGTGGGTGAGTGAATGTTCAACTGAGACATGGGATCAAGTACCTGGGACTCCCCCTGAAAAAATGGCTGCAACTTGCCACTGATCTGAATTCAGCACCTGCTGCGCTCAGAAGGATCCGCCATATCTGAGGCATCTCTTGGGAAAAGGCAGCAGAGATCTGCTGCCTCTTGATACCAGGCACCTGGCCCACACCACCTGTGGCAACAGGCTAGGCACTGGTAGTAGGGACCATGGGGAAAGTAAAGGGAGGAAATCTGGAGCTGAGCACCACTGGATGAGAAAACACAGAATGATGCCATTTTCTCTTTTTTCAGGACCTGGCAGAGACCTGCTATAGCTCACCTAATTCTGAGCAGCCTGAAACTTGAGATCAAGAGGCAATCTCTGCACCCCTCTGTGATCGACCATCATTGGTCCAGAGAGGATACTCCAAGTGTATGATACTGGAGAGAAAGACACACCACTCCCACACCAGACCAAATACAGATGTGTGTAATTGGAGGGGGAGACCCAGCAGCAGATGACTTGGGGTGAATCCTCTCTTCTCCCAGCAACCTGTGGGGGGTCTGACCCACATTGAGAGCAGCCTGATCGGCTTACACTGAGAGCAGAAGGGAAGGTCTCTTGAACCTACTCCCTACTGCATCAAGCAAGAAAGCAGCCATGCATGGGACATGTCAGTTAAAAAAAAAAAAGAAAGAAAAAGAAGAAGAAGAAAAAAGGAGCCTAAATTTCCAGAAATGGCCACAAGAGAGAGTACCTTTTTCTTTTTTTAATTTACTTTTTAAATTTTTTATTTTGTTTTATTATTATTATTATTATTTTTTATCCACGCCATACATATTTTTCCTGTGTCTTCAGACTTTATTTACCCCTTTTTCTTCCTTTTTTTGTGTATGGTTATTTTTGGGGCAAGTGCATTTTTTCTTTATATCATTTGTTTGTTTTTTTATTTGTCAGTTTGTTTGTCTGTTTATTTTCCTTCTTCTCCTTCTTTCTCTTCATCTTCCTTTTTCTACTCTTTTTCTTTATCTTATCTCATTTTGGCTTCAGGGGTATACACATGCTCCCATTGTATGGACATTTTGAAAGATGGTGGGAAATGGGCTCCAGGGAGCCTACATCCCTGTCAAAATATATTATGATCTGCAGGTAGCTTCTGAACCATGACTTCCCCCTTTACACCTTAATCAGATCTCAAACTGCAAAAAGACAACACAGCCCCAACCCCCAGCCTGGCTTCAAAATTAAGCAAATCGAGAGTTTCACCTAAGGAAGAATAGGGGTTTAGCAAACAGAAGTGAAAGTTATCCCTGCTCGTACTGAGCAACAGAATTAAAGAGGGGGGAAAGGGGGGAGGTATCAGTCACAAATGAAGAAGAATCAACAGAGGAACACAAGTACCCTGCAAACTCCTGAAAAGACAGCATCTGAAAATATAGACTTTAGAACTCAACCAATGAGGGTCCCAGAATGTCCTCAAGCCACAAAACTCAAATATCAAGATATTGGTAGAGAGAATAGTAGAAATAAGGAGAGACAAAAGGAAAGAATGAAGGAATTGATAACTGAAATGACAGCAATAAAGAATACCATAAATGAAATAAATAACAAACTGACAAGCATGAAAAGCAGAATTAACCAAGTAGAAAAAGGAATCTCGAAGACCAAAATATGGACTAACCCAATCTGTTAAAAACATGGAAAGGGAGCTTAAAAAGATGGAACAAATATTTCAAGAGATGTGTGATTATATTAAAAGACAACTTATGCCTGATAGGTGTCTCTGAAGCATAAAGGAGAATGAGAGCACCTTGGAACAAACATTCCATGAGGTCATCCAAGAAAACTTCCCATATCTCATCAGAGATACAACCATTCAAACACAAGAGATTCAGAGAACCCCTGCAAAGCACCAAATGAGAAGACTAGCTCCTAGACACATGGTAATTCATTTAAACAAAGCAGATTTAAAAGAAAAATTCCTAAAGGCAGCAAGACAGAAAGCTCAGGCTACCTACCAGGGAAAACTAAATAGAATAGCAGCAGACCATCTGCAGAAACACTACAGGCTAGAAGAAACTGGATTTCAATCTTCAAAGTTCTCAAAGATAAACAAACAAGAATTTCCTACACAGTTAAGTTAGGCTTAATCAGTGAGGGAGAAATAAACTCTTTTCCAGAATCCCTAAGAGTCTGTGCTTTCTGTAGACCAGCTCTAAATGGGATGCTTAAGAAAGTATTAAGCACAGACAAAGAAAAAAAGATCAACACGTTCTTCCCAAGAATCCAGGAAAAACAGAGAATCAACACAGTACGTGCTGTGACTGCAAAATTGAAAGCACACACATATACCAACCCCAAAATCAAAAGAAAACCAACCAATAAATAAACAAACAACAACAACAAATAACTTTATAAGAGCCTCATGACAGGGATAAACTTTCACATCTTAAGAATCAGTCTGTATGTAAATGGACTAAATGCACCACTGAAAAAGCATAGAATGGCAAACTGGATAAAAAAAAACACAAACCTACAATAGGCTGCTTGCGGAAACACATATCACTGCAAACAACACTCACAGACTCAAAGTTTGAGGATGGAAAACAATTTTCCAGGTGAACAGACACAAAAGAAGGCAGAAGTTGCAATTTTAATATCAGACAAATCAACCTTTCGGCTATCAAAAAATTAAAGAGATATGGAAAGATACTGCATAATGACAAAAGATTCAATCCATCAACAAGAAATACTCATCATAAACATGTATGCACCCAACACAGGAGCACCATCTTTCATAAAACAGTTATTAAGAAAACTAAAAAAAGATATTGATTCTAACAGTATCATAGCTGAGGACCTAAATACCAAACTAACAACTCTAGATAGATCATAGAAGCCAAAAATCAACAAGGAGATCTGAAAGCTCAACTTGATACTTGACCAAATAGACTTAGACACCTACAGAACACTCTACCCAACAACCTTGAAACATACATTCTACTTGTCACCACAAAGAACATACTCCAAAATCTACCACATCCTCACCATAAATCAAGCATAAACAAATTTCTTAAGATTGAAATACTGCCATGCATCTTCTCAGACCATAGCAGAATAAAAATAAACATCAACTTCAACAAAATTTTCTCAAAAACCACAAAGATATGGACACTAAACAGCATGATGTTGAGCAACTCCTGGATCAACACAGACATCCAAACTAAATTTAAAAATTCCTGAAAAAATGAAAGTAAATACACATTTTGCCAAAACCTCTCAGATGCCGTGAAAACAGTACTAAGAGGGAAATTTATATGTCTATGAACATACATCATGAAAATATAAAGATCACAAGTTAACAGCCTAAGAAATCCCCAAGGGAGCTGGAAAAGTAAAACCAAAACTCTAGCTTCAGAAGAGGAATTCACATCACCAATGTAAAAGTTCAATAATGGAACATAGAAGACAAAAATATCATAGAAAAAATCAACAAAACAAAAAACTGGATCTTTGAAAGGATAAATAAGATTGATGGGCCCCTAGCCAAATGACCAAGAAAAAGAGAGAAAAGCCAAATAAACACAATCAGAAATGCAAAAGATCCAGTCACAACTGACCCCAAAGAAATGAAAAAGATTATCAGACACCACTATGCACATCTGTGTGGAAACAAACTAGAAAACCTAATTGAAACGGAGGACTTTCTGATTTGACACAAATCTCCCTAGGTTGAAACAAGAAAAAATTGAGACACTAGATAGACCAATAACAACCCAGGAAATTGACTCTGTCGTAAGAAAACTAACAACAAAAAAGCCTAGACCAGATGACTTTCCAGTGGAATTCTACAAAACAATACAAGGAGGAGCTGATTCCAATCCTATTGAACGTATTCCAGGCTATTGAGAAAGATGGAACCCTCCCCAAGTCATTTTATGAAGCTAACATCACATTGATGCCTAAACTAGATAAAGATCCAACAAAGAAAGAGAACTATAAACCAATTTCCCTGATGAACATAGACACCATAATTCTCAACAAGATTCTAGCAACTAAGATCCAACAACACACACCAAAAATCATTCACCATGCCAATAAGGCTTCCTCCTCAGGATGCAGGGCTGGTTCAACATCCACAAGAACATAAATGTAATTAAATATGTCAACATATGCAAAAACAAGAACCACATGATGATATCATTAGATGCAGAAAAAGCTTTTGATAAGATTCAGCATCCCTTCTTGATAAAAACCCTTGAACACTTAGGCACAGAGGAACATACCTCAAAAAGTAAGCACCATCTATAAATAAACCTACAGACAACATATTGCTAAATGGGCAGAAATTGGAAGCCTGTCCCCTGAAGACCAGAACAAGACATGGCTGCCCACTCTCTTCCCTTCAGTTCAATACAGTGTTGGAAGTCCTAGCAAGAGCAATTAGACAACAGAAGGAAACGAGGGATATCTAAATAGGAAAAGAGGAAGTTAAGTTATTCCTCTTTGCTGACAATATAATCCTATTCCTTGAAAATTCAAGAGACTGTCAAAAACCTCCTTGCACTGATAAGGGACTTTGGCAAAGTCTTGAGTTACAAAGCCAATGTACAAAAGAGTTACATTCTTATACACCAACAACACGCAGGCAGAGAACCAAATAAAAAGCACAATCCCATTCACAATAGCCACACAAAAAATGAAATACCTTGACTTCTTCCTAGCCAAAGAAGTGAAAGAACTTTACAATGAAAACTATAAAACACTGCTCAAAGAAATAAAAGAAAACACAAACAAATGGAAAAATATTCCATGCTCATGAGTAGGAAGAATCAATATTGTTAAGATGTCCATTTTATCCAAGGCAATCTACAAATTCAGCACAATACTTGTTAAATTACCAACATCATTCTTCTCAGACCTGGAAATGCCAATACAGAAATTCATGTGGAAACATAAATGATCACAAATAGCCAAAACAATCCTTAGCAAAAGTAACAAGGTGGAAAGTATAAAACTCCCAGACTTTAAACTTTATTCTGAGACTACAATAAGCACAATAGCCTGTATTGGTACAAGAAAAGGAATGTAGAACAATGGAACAGGTAGAGAACCCAGAAGCAGAACCTCAATTCCTCAACCAACTCATCTTCAACAAAGCCTCCATCAACAACCACTGGGGAGAGGAGAACCTATTCAGTAAATGGTGCTAGGAAAACTGACTGACCACATGCAGAATATTGAAACAGTGTTGGGAGCCGGCCACGGAGGCCCACTGAGCGTTAGGGATCAGGGAGGGCCGTGGACCCCGAGACCGCTAGGATGTGTTTGGGAGCCATTGACCCCATTTCCTCCTTCTTTTACCATGCAGCACAAGCAACCTAAAGGAACTCTGCTGGCCTAAGCTGAAGGCTCTGTGACTGTGACAGGCATGGCTCACTCTAGAAATCCATTGTTCC
>NW_007247116.1:96739-119440 GCF_000164805.1 Carlito syrichta
TTGGCTGCATTCTTTTAGGCCAGATTTAGCTACAGTTAGTGTAGGATTTTTCTACCTATTATAGAAATTGAATTTATTTTATTCATAGAAAGTATTGTAGAATAGGTCATGCTAACGTGAGGGAATTGTGTTAGTTCAAGCATGATCAGTCATGATATTTTGAGGTTTAATAAGAATAACAGTTAACTTTAGAAATTTCATTGTCTCCATTTTCTACTATTGTGGTTTTGGCCCTAATACATTTACAGTTTATATTTGGGTTTTATTTTTAGAAGCTTTGTTGCTGATGATCAGCTTTATATATTAGGATCAGGAATTAGAAACTTTCAGAGAAATTAGGATAGATATATAGGACTTTAGAATAGCCATTTTGTTAAGAGATTGTAGTCTATTGTTCCAAAAAGTGGCCCACCGTGAACCTTGGACTGGGCCACATCCTGTAGAGCCCAGCGTGATCTTTGGACTGGGCCACATTCTTTAGGAATTGGTTTAAGCTATACCTAGGAGCTTCCGTAGCATTGTGTAAGTAGTATTAGCATAGAATAGAAAGGTAATAAAGTTTAAGTCAGTCATCATGGGTACCACGTAAGCTTTAGAAGTGATTGATTATCAGAACATCATTAGGCTAGTAGGGATTGTTGCACTGCTTTTGAAGAGCATTAACTAGCAAAGGGAACAATAAGACAATCTTGGGGTTTGTCCTTCCTCATACCTGAGAAAACATCTGGTGGGTGGGGGATGTCCCTCCTGCACTTGGCTTCGTGTTCACGTGAAAGACTTGTGAAACAGTCTGTCTAAAATTTGGGGATAAATACCTGCTGTAACTTTCAATAAATGGCTTCTGCTCATTTCACTGAACAGTTGTCCACTTTCTTTCTTTCTCTTTCTTCCTCTTTATATCTATCCTTCCATCTTTCTTTCTTTTAATATCTGTCCCTACAAATTCACTGACGCCACCACATCTTCCAAGGGACTCCCCAAAACTTGCAGGGGCTGGCCCCCCGCAAAACAGGGCCCCTACCTATCACTAAACACAAAAGTGAACTCTAAATGGATCAAAGATCTAAATGTAAAACCTCAAATGTTAAGAATCTCAGAAAACACAGGAGATAGCCTTACAGAAATTGGAGTAGGCAACCAATCCCTGATCAAAACCCCAGATGTCCATGCCATAAGAGATAAATAGACAAGTGGGACCTCATCAAACTGAAAAGCTTCTGCAAATCAAAAGAAATCATTAAGAGAGTGGGGAGATAGCTTACAGAATGGGAAAAAATATTTGCCAACTGTATATCTGACAAAAGCCTAACATCTAGGATCTTCAAGGAACTCAAATGTACAAAAAGGAAAAAAATAAACAGCCCTATTAAAATATGGATAAAAGATATAAATAAACACTTCTCAGAAGAAGACATACTAGCAGCCAATAGATACATGAAAAAATGCTCAGCCTCACTAATCTTCAAAGAAATGCTAATTAAAATCACACTGAGATACCGCCTAACTCCAGTCAGGATGGTCATCATCAATAACTCAAAAAACAGCAGATGCTGGAGATGATATGGGGAAAAGGGAATGCTTCCACATTGTTGGTGGGAGTGTAAACTAGTGAAACCTGTGTGGAAAACAGTGTGGAGATTCCTAAACGATCAAAAAGTTGACCTTCCATATGACCCAGCAATCCTCCTTCTGAGAATATACCCTGGGAACTCAAATCACTCTATTAAAAAGATATCTGCACACGCATGTTTATTGCAGCATTATTCACAATATCAAAAACACGGAACCAACTGTATTGCCTGTCAAAAGTGGACTGGATTTTAAAAAGTACATATACACAATGGAATATTGCATAGTCATACAAAAGGAAAAAATTATGGACTTTGCTGCAACTTGATCAAGTCAGAGCTGATAATATGTAGTGATCTATCACAGAAACAAAGTTCTGAGTTCACATAAGCAGACTCTGAACATTTATCATAACACTATTAGAAAGGGATTGGCAGTAGGGGTACACAGCCAGGGGAGGAGTAGCACATAACATCAATAAGGGTACCTTATCTCAAACAAGGTGAAGTGGAGACCAAATGAAGGCCCAAACTTTACTGTACGATGACCACTTATGAACCTAACCCTGAATGGTACCTCACATCTTTAAAATAAAAATAAAAAATAAACAAAATGCAGTATTAATCTAATACCCTATATCTATGAGTAAAATGTATT
This sequence comes from Carlito syrichta, assembly GCF_000164805.1. Lineage (NCBI taxonomy): Eukaryota > Metazoa > Chordata > Mammalia > Primates > Tarsiidae > Carlito > Carlito syrichta. Next base: position 98,966 of record NW_007247116.1, read on the forward strand.
ACTCAGGTGATGTCTTTCACAATCTAATGCAAATGTATTGCATTTTCTGATGCAAATAAAAATGTTTACTTACAAAAAAGTACATATGAGAAAGGTCCTGTGTTAGGCATTATAAACATAAGAATAACTAAATCCTGGCTCCTGCCTACCAGTAACTAATTCCCAGCCTAACACAGAGACAAGAAAATTATATGCAGAGTGGCAAGTCTAAGGAAACTGATGAGGATATAGCCAATTTAGATTGGCAATATCAGAAAAACACTTTTGAAAGTGGTGATTCTGGAGCTGTGCCTTCCAAAGTAAAATAAAAATCAACTAGAAAATGTGATGGTGTGAGAGTAGAAAAGGAAGTTTCCTCGGGTCAAGGGAGCTTGGAGATTAGAGAAGGCATGAGAGCATATAGGAAATTTCATTAGCTGAGTATGGTTGAATCAAATGTTTGAAAGGAGAAGTAAAAAAGAAGGCTACAAAGGTAATTAAGTAGGCCCTGTGTTAGTGGTTGAGGGAAAAAGAAATGTTGAATGTGATGCATAGATCTTGGGTGACCCAGTGACTGGCAATATTATAGCTTACACAGAAGACTGCAATGTAATAGTGTGTAAGGAGAAAACTATTGCAGAGTGTTATATTTTCTCCTTAATATAAATCTAAGAAAAACTTACAATTAAGTAATTGATCTTTGAATTGACCTCCACTTACCTTACAGACATACTATTCTGCCTGAAAAACTTCTCCACACTTTTGACTGAGAGGTTTCTCACTATTATACCCAGGCATTTCTGTTCACACCAGCTGAGTTTTAGGTTGACCAAGGAAGTCTAGGTTGTTCTCCTCTATCTCCAGCGCTCCTGGCAAGCATGATTTCTGCCACCTGCAGGTCAGGAAAATAGTGGAGAGATGTGTGGCTTGTTCTTATCCATAAGATTGATGTCACAGACAGTCATCCCATGGCTCCCTACCAGACAGGGTCCCCTGGCAGTGCACAGATGTCCTGGCCTGCCTGAACATTTCAATTGTTGCTCCTCACTCTCCTGAGGACTCAACATCCAGAGGTCGCTGCTAGGCCTCCTTAAATAACTGCCTCTGCTGCCTCTTCCCCTGTTGCCTGTGGTTCAGGGAGAGAATGAATAGGTGGGATCCTAATTGAAGCCAATTTACCATACACAACATACATCACAGACATATCTGTAGAGAAAGAAAAAAGAAGAAAATCTTAAAATCTCCATCCAATTATAGTATTTTAAAAAATACAATAGATAAATAGAGAGAAGAGTCTGCTCTCACAGATGAGGAGAAATCAGTACAATAACACTGGCAATACCAACAGCCAGAGTTTTTTGACATCTATAAAGTAACCCACCAGCTCCCAAGCAATAGATCCTAAATGGTGTGAATTATCCCTAATGAAAAATATAGAATTTAGAATATGGATAGCAAAAAAATTCAATGAGGTTCAAGAGAAAGAGGACACCCATATCAAACAGGCCATGTAAACAGTCCAAGAATTGAAAGAATTCTAAGAAAGAACCAAAGTGAACTTCTGGATCTAAAGAATTCACTTCAGGAATTTCAGAACAGAGATGTGGCATTGACAACAGACTTGACTAAGTAGAAGAAAGAATTTCAGAGCTTGAAGACAAATCCTTTGAATTAACCTAGTCAGAGAAAAATAAATTAAAAAAATTTTTTAAAAAGAAAGCCTTCAAGAGGTACAAGATTATGAAAGGAGACCAAATCTACATTTTATTGGCATTCCTGAGAGGGAAAACAAAAGCAACTTGGAATAAGCTTTTCAATACATAATCCTAGAAAACTTCTCCTATGTATCTAGAGAGTTTACCATGCAAGTACAAGAGATTCAGAGAACTCCTGTGACATACTATATGAGACAACCATCCCAAAAAGTTTTATGAAAGGGAACTAAAACAAAGAAGAAACTGAAACTAGCCAGCAGAAAAAATAAATAACCAAACTCAGATAAAAAATAAACAAAATTGAGAGGAAAAAAAGGTACAAAGGATCAACGAGTCAAAAAAATGTGGCTCTTTGAAAGGATAAACATGAACACAAATGACAGAGACTCCTGAATAGATTAACCTTTTTTTGAAAAGCAAAAATCCAAATTAATACAATCAGAAAGAAAAGTGGCAAATTAATAACATATCCTGAAGAAATACAAAAATTTATCAGAGATTACTATAAACACCGGCATGTGTATAAGTTAGAAAATCTGAAGGAATAGTTAAATTTCTGGAAACACACAGCCTCTCAAGATTAAACAGGAAGAAATTAAAACTCTGAAGAGACCAATAACAAGCCACAAAAGTGAATTAGTAATTAAAATGATCCTACTATCAAAAAAAGGCCCAGACCAGATGGATTCACAGTTCAATTTTATTAGATGTACAAGGAAGAACTGGTACCAATCCCGCTGAAATCATTTCAAGTAATTGAGAAGAAAGGACTCCTCTCAAACTCATTCTACAAAGCCAATATTGTCCTGAGACCAAAAAATGGCAAAGTCACAACAAAGAAAAAAAACTACCGGCCAATATCCTTGATGAAAGTAGATGCAAAATCCTCAACAAAGCAAAACACATTCAGTAGCACATCAAAAAGTTCGTTCATTATAATCAGATAGACTTTACTCTCAGGCTGCAAGGAAGGCTCAACATATGCAAACTGATAAATGTAATTCACAACATGAACAGAATTAAAGATTAGAACTTAATGATTATTTCAATAGGTGCAGAAAAAGCATTTAATAACATCCAACATCCCTGCATGATTAAAAAAAAAAACCCTCAACCATCTAGACATCAAAGGAACATTCCTCAAAATAAGAGCTATCTATAACAAACCCACAGTCAACATTACACTTAATGTGCAAAGTTGGAATCATTTTCCCAATAACTGGAACAAGACAAGGATGTCCACTCTCACCCTTCTATTTAACATACTACTAGAAGACCTAGTCAGAGCAATCAGGCAAAAGAAAGAAATAAAAGACAATACAAGTAGGAAAATAGGAAGTTAAATTATTCCTCTTCACAAATGATATGACCCTATATCTAAAAAACCCTAAAGATTCCATCAAAAGATACCTCCTATCTTTGATCAATGACTTCAGTAAAGTATCAAGACACAAAATCAATGCTCAAAATTTGTCTGCTTTTCTATACACCAACAATGTTCAGACTGAGAAACAGATCAAGAAGACAATTCCACTTAAAATAGCCACAAAAAATACTTTGGACTATGTTTAATGAAAGAGATGAAAGATCTCTAAAACAAAAACTACAAAACACTGCTGAAAAAATAAATAATGATGCAAACAAATGGAAAAGCATTTCATGCTTATGGATTGAAAAAAATCAATATCAATAAAATATACATGCTGCCTAAAGCAATGTACAGATTTAATGCAATCTCTGTCAAACTATCAGTATTAATTTTTACAGAACTAGAAAAAAAAACATTTAAATGCACATGCAAGAAAAAAGAGCCCCAAAGAGAAATTTTAAGCAGAAAGAACAAACCTGGAAGCATCACATAGTCAGATTGTAAACTTTACTGAAAGCACATAGTAACCAAAACAGCATGGTACTGGTAAAAAAGTAAGCCCATGGACCAATAAAAAAGAATATAGAGCCACAAGATAAAACTGTCTGCCTACAATCAACACATCTTTGACAAAACTAACAAAAACAAACACTGGGGAAAGGACATCCTATTCAATAAATGGTGCTGGGAAAACTGACTAACCATTTGTGGAAGAATAAAGCTGTACCTCTACCTCTCACCATACACAAAATTAATTCAAGGTAGATTAATGACAAAATTAACTTAGGATGGATTAACAACTTAAATGTAAGACATCAAACTATAAACATTCTAGAAACAAATATAGGAAACACTCTCTTTGACATCAGTCTAGGCAATGAATGTATATCAAGTCCTCAAAAGCAAATGCAACAAAACCTAAAATTGACAAGTGGGACCTAATTAAACTAAAGAGGTTCTACACAGCAAAAGACACCATCAACAGAGTATATAGGCAACCTATAAAATGGGAGAAAATATTTGGAAAGTAGGCATTCAGCAAAGGGCTAATATCTAGAATCTTTTTTAAAACTAAATAAATAGATAAGAAAAAATGAAATAACTCCATTTAAAATGGGTAATAAACATAAACAGACACTTTTCAAAAAAGACACAAGCAACCAACAGACGTGAAAAATGCTCAACATCACTAATCATCAGAGAAGTGTAGTAAAAACCATACCATCTAACACAAAGTCAGAATGGCTATTATTAAGTCAAAAAACAACAGATGTGGGTGAAGTTGTGGAGAACAGGAAACACTCATACATTATTGGTGGGACGTAAACTAGTTCAGCACCTGTGGAAAGCAGTTTGGAGACTTCTTAAAGAGCTAAAAATAGATTTACTACTCGACCCAATGATACCACTACTGGATAGATACCTTAAGGAGCATAAATTGTTGTTAAAAATAAAAAGACACCCACATATATTTACTGCAGTACTCTTCACAATAGCAAGAACATGAAACTAATCTAGGTGCCCATCAACAGTAGACTAGATTTTTTAAATGTGGTACATATACACCATGGAATACTATGTAGCCATACAAAGGAACAAAATCATGTCCTTTTCAGCAATGTGGATGCAGCTGGAGGTTATCATTCTAAGTGAAATATCAAAGAAACAGAAAACGAAATACCACATGTTCTCACTTATAAATGAAAGCTAAACAGTGGATCCACAGGGAGGGAACAACAGACACTTTGGACTCCTAAAGGTGGAGAGAAGAAAGGGGTTATGGTTTGAAAAACCACCCATTAGGTACCATGCTCACCACCTGGGTGATGGGCTCAATAGAAACCCAAATATCACCATCATGCAATATACACAAACTTGCATTTGTACCCTTTAAATCTAAAACTAATTAATTAATTAAATGCCAATAAAGAGATTAAAATGGAATACTGACTATTGTTCATTTAATACAAAAAATCCATGAAAGAAAGAGCAAAGGAACTAAAAATGATGGAACAATTAGAACATAAAGCGTGAAGTAGTAGACAAATTCAACCACATCAATAATTGCTTAAAAATATGAAACACACTCCAAATAAATGGAATAAATAAAAATAAATGAAACACACTCCAAATTAAAGACAGCTTGTCAGGCTAGATAAGAAAAGTACCTATGATAGATGCATGCCAAATGTTAGAGAATGGATAGGTTCAAAGCAACATATTTAAAGAAAATATGACACAGAGACAGCAAGCATAAACGATCTTATGTAAGTATATTAATATAAGAAAAAAGTAGACTTCCAAACAAAATAGCTATTATAACAGATAGGAATATTTAATAATGATAAAATATCAGTTAACCATAAAGGTATTTTTCAAACATCTAAGAAAATAACAATTTAAAATTTTCTCAGAAATAAAGAAAGCGGAAAATTCCAAACTTGTTTTATGAGGACAGAATTAACTTGATATCTAAACTTTACACATCCTAGCAATGCAAAATTGATTTCAATTCTATCACCATTCTACTCTCTGCTTCTAATGAGTTTGACTATTCTAGATAACTTGTAAAAGTGGAATTCTGGGAGGAGGACCCCTCAAAAATGGAGTTATGTTTTGAAGGGTGGGTCCCTTATAGTACAGGGTTTCCCTTCTAAGTCAGTGTTCTAGGAACCCACCAACATCAGCGTACTAGCTAGTGTTGTTGAGAGGCTGTGTTCAGTTGCAGAGAATTCCTTTTGGGAGTCTCTTTTAATGTGTTTACCCATTTCAGGGTGGTTGATTTATAAGTGTACCTGCCCACACTGTGCTGAGTGTTCAGCAGTTTTGGAGGAAAAATAACATGATTCTTATGCCCCACCTTCCCTTTTTTAGAGGTGGGGTGGGGATGTTTTTCTGGATGAAGAAAGTCCTCAAAAGGAAATGTTTTTCCTATGTGGAAGAGGTAAAACAAAAAACAGCAGAAACACTAAAAGACATCAAAATTGACAGTACAATTGAAAAAACACAGTTCAAAAACTGTGTTGAGCAGTGGAAAAACCATCTTGATAGATATCTTGCATTAAATGGGGAGTACTTTGAAGGTGACTTAAACATGTAAAAATACATTGTTTTTTAATAAATAAATTGTATTTTGTTTAAACATGTAAAAATACATTGTTTTTTAATAAATAAATTTTATTTTGGGGGTGCTTCTCATAATATGTGATGTAATATACTTTAATAATGTACTAAGTGTATTATTATCATCTGCAACAATGCTAACTTTGTATATTCCTTTCTAAAGTTATCATTGTTTTCAGACTATAATACTATGTGCCAACAACACACAATAGGACCAGCTGCTCTTATAATAAATAAAAATATAGTACAGTGGTAGCATATAAAAAAGTACATAAATTAATAACTTCCTATATGACTAGCTAGAAAACACTGAAAACTACAATTGCAAAAGAGATGTAATTCATACTGGAAATAAAGTATAGTATACCTGGTATATTATTTTTATGTAATGTTAATTATTGTTTATCAGCTACATCAAATGTAAAAAAAATGAAAGTACGGATCAAAATTTACAAAATCCAAACACGCTGGATCTAAGTAGGTGATCTGACAGCAGCAGTGAGTAGGTTGAGTCCTGATCTGATCCATCCTCTTCCCACAGTAGTCCAGGGGATGTCTGATCCATGATGAGAGCAACCCTATCAGCCTGCACTAAGAGCAGGGGGAGAGGCTAGAGATGAGATTGTTCACTTGATAAGGCAGAGCTGGCAGCTGAAAGGAACCTGGAGTTACAGAAACAGCCACAGAGCAAGTTTTTAAAAATTTCTTGGGTTTTTTTTTGTTGTTGCTGTTGTTTAGTTCTTAGTTTTTTTTCTTCTCTCTTTTTGTTTTTGGGTACATTTTTGTACTTGTTTTGTTTCTGTTATTTTAATGTTTTATTTTAGATTTCTATTTGTATATAGGTATTTTTGAGGGAGAGTGCACCAACAGGGGAGTTTTGTTTGTTTGTTTGCTTGTATGATTGTCTGTATGTTTTCATCTTTTTTACTTTTTCTGTCTTTGTTGGTTTTTTTGTTTATTTGTTAGCTACTACACCTGTTTTCCCTCTGCTTCTCTCTCTCCACCTTCCTTTTTTGATTCTTTTCTCTTTCCTATCTCATTTTGCTTTCAGGGGCAAACAGACACCCCCACTACATGGACAGATTGTAAAACAGTGGGAAGTGGGTTCCAGGAGGCCCACACACCTGTCAATGGATATTGGGATCTGCAGATAGCTTCTGAATTGCAACTCCCCTCTTAATTAACCTGAAAACTGCAAAAAGCACAGCCCCATCCACCCCCAGTCCAATTTCAGAATTGAACAAAACCAAAGGAGCTACATAATAAAGAATAGGAGATTGAGCAAACAGAAATAAAAGCTATCCCCCCTATCACTGAACAACAGAATTAAAGAAGAGGTTAAAATGGGAAGGAAACCCTACACAAATGAAGAAAACCGAAGGAAGAATATGAGTCTCACACAGACCCCTGGGAGGTCAACCACTGAGAATACAGACTTCAGAACACAAACAATGAAGAGCTCCCAGCATGACTCATCTCAAACCACAAACCCAGATATCAAGATATAAATAGAGAGAATAAATAGAAATGAGGAGAGATGACAGGAAAGAATGAAAGAGTTGGTAACTGAGATAACAGCAATAAAAAATACAGTGAATGAAATAAATAACAAACTGATAAGCATGTAAAGCAGAATTAACCAAGCAGAAAAAAGAATCTTAGAACTTGAGGACCAAAATATGGAAATAACTCAAAATGTTAAAAACATAGAAAAGAAGCTTAAAAAGACAGAACAAAACCTCCAAGAGATGAGCGATTATTTCAAGAGGCCAAACCTAAGATTACTTGGAATCCCTGAGGCAGATAGAGAGACAGAGACTACCCTGGGGCAAACATTTCATTAAATTATCTAAGAAAACTTCCCTCATCTCATCAGTGATACAACCATTCAAACACAAGAGATTCAGAGAACCCCTGCAAGACAACAAATGAGAAGACTGACTCCTGGAAAAATAGTAATTCACCTAAACAAAGTAGGTATAAAAGAAAAAGTCCTAAAGATGGCAAGAGAAAAGGGTCAGACTACCTACCAAGGAAGACCAATCAGACTAGCAGCAGACTTATCTACAGAAACACTCCAGGCTAGGAAAACTTAGAGCCCAATTTTCTTTTCTTTTTTTTTTTTCAGTTGGAGTCTCACTCTGTCACCCAGACTGGAGTGCAGTGGCCGCTCCCGGCCACCGCAGCCTTGACCTACTAGGCTCCGGCGATCCTTCTGCCTCAGCCTTCCGAGTAGCCGGAATTACAGGCATGTGCTACCATGCCTGGCTAATTTTTGATTTATGGTGGAGATGAGGTCTCGCCAAGTTGCCCAAGTGGGTCTTGAACCCGCGAGCTCAGGCAATCCACTCACCTCAGCCTCCCAAAGCACGGGATTACAGACTGAGCCACTGAGCCCGGCTGAGCCCAATTTTCAAAGTTCTCAAAGATAAACAATTTCAACCAAGAATTACTTACCAAGTCAACCTAAGTTTCATCGGTGATGGTGAATTAAAATACTTCCCTGACATTCAGTCCATAAGAGTTTACACTGCCTCCAGACCAGCTCTACAAGAAACACTTTAGAAAGTATTAAATACAGAATCAAGGAAAAAAAGAATGCCCTTCCCAAGGATGCAGGAAAAGGTTGAAAACACACATGAATAAACCCAAAGATCAAAAGAAAGATAGCAAACTAATAAACAAACAGCAGCAATGGCAACAAACTCAATAAGAACCTCATGACAGGATTAAACTCTCACATCCCAATAATTAGCCTGAATGTGAATGGACTAAATGCACCACTGAAGAGACATAGAATGGCAAATTGAATTATAATGATTCAACAATATATCATCTTCAAAAGACTTATCTCACCAGAAAGGACACCCACAGACTCAAAGGAAAAGAATGGGAAACAAATTTCCAGGCAAACAGAACACAGAAGAAAGCAGGAGTCACAATCTTATATCAAACAAAATACCCTTTAAGCTATTAAAAAATTTAAAAGATACAGAAGGTCACTACATAATGGTAAAAGGTTCAATCTATCAACAAGAAATATCCCTCCTAAACATATAAGCAACCATCATAGGAGCACCAACTTTCAAAAAGCAGCTTCTAGGTAAACTGAAAAATGATATTGACTCTAACACTATCATAGCTGGGGACTTAACCAATTAACAACCTTAGACAGATCATCAAGACAAAAAGTCAACAAACCTCAATGTGATCCAGAACCTCAATGTGATGCTTGACCAAATGGACTTAATTGATACTACACAACCCTCCACTCAACAATCATGGAATATATATTCTACTCACAACCACATGGAACTTACTCTAAGATTGACCACATCCTCAGTCATAAATCAAGCATTAAAAATTCCATAAGATTGACTGTTGGGAGCCAGCCACGGAGGCCCACTGAGCGTTAGGGATCAGGAAGGGCCGTTGACCTCGAGACCACTAGGATGCGTTCGGGAGCTGTTGACCCTATTTCCTCTCCCTTTTCTGCCTAGAACTACAGCCAAAAAAAACTCCTGCAACCTCAAGCATATAACTCTGAGACCGGGACGAACACAAACTAACTTCAGAAGCTCATTGTTCCCATTTTTCCACAGACTGTGGCTTTGGTTTTCATGCTAATTACAGTTCAAACATGGGTCACATCAAGGAGCCTTAGTGTTGGTCACAGACTTTTTGTATATGATCTTAAGATTATAGCAATATAAGTTTTGGAAAACAGGTTATAGAGATAAGTTTTTAGGTAGCCATTTTGTTAAAAGAATGTGGTCAGCGCCGGGCTCGGTGGCTCAGCCTGCAATCCCACGCCTTTGGGAGGTTGAGGTGAGTGGATTGCCTGAGCCTGTGGGTTCGAGACCCGCCTGGGCAGCAAGACCTCATCTCTACAATAAATCAAAAATCAGTCTGGTGTGGTAGCGCATGCCTGTAATTCTGGCTACTCAAAAGGCAGAGGCGGAAGGATCACCAGAGTCCAGCAATTTGAGGCTGCAGTGGCTGGGAGAGGCCACTGCACTCCAGTTTGGGCAACAGAGTAAGACTCCAACTCAAAAAAAAAAAGAATGCGATCAGCCTAATTTAGGTTGGGTTCACCCCGAACTTTGGACTGGGCCACATTCCAAACATTCTGGGTTAGACCACCTCAGGTTGTAAGAGTGATTGTTTCAGTTTCAATAGGATTGTTTAGCTTGGTATTAGTATAAATTAGCATAGAATGAAAAAGGTTTATAGGATAGGTTAGTCATAGATTAAGGCTAGCACTTGTAATGGGTTTTTTAGGTTATGGATTATAGAAACATTGTGCTTTAGGAAGCTGTTGTTTCATTGCCTGTGAGGAACATTAACCAAGCATGAGGAGCAGAAAGACAATTTTGGGTTTATTCTTCCTCATGCCTGAAGGAACATCTGCTGGGTGGGGGGATGCCCCTCATGCACCGGCATTGTGTTCACATGAAAGACATGTGAGAATGACTTTGCAGAATTTGGGGATAAAAGCCCACTGTAGACCTTCAATAAATGGCTTCTGCTCATCCTGAACAGTAGTCCAGTCCCTTTCTTTCTCCCCTGTCCCTTTCTTTCTTCTCCCTAGTCACCTACTTCATCTTACCTCCAGGAACTTCTGAACCTTGCAGGAGCTGGACTCCTGCAATTGACATTAGGCCATGAACCTTCTCAGACCACAGTGGAATGAAAATAAATATCAACACCAGCAACGTTCCTCCAAAACACACAAAGACATGGACTCTAAACAGCATAATGCTAAACAACTCCTGTATCAACACAGAAATCAAAACAGAGAATAAAAGATACCTGGAAACAAATGAAGATGAAGAAACATCTGACCAAATCTCTGGAATGCCATGAAATCAGAACAAAGAGGGGAATTCATATTTCTATGAACTCACAAGAAGAAAATGGAAAGATCACAAGTTAACAGCCTAACAAATCACCTAAGGGAATTGGAAAAGCAAGACCACCAAAACCCTAACTTCAGCAGAAGAATCCAGATCACTAAAATAATAGCCCAAATTCAGACACAAAAGACAAAAATATAATACAAAAATCAATGAAAGCAAAAGCTGGTTTTCTGAAAGAATAAACAAGATTAATGAACCCTTAGAATGACCAAGAAAAAGAGAAAAAGTCCAAATAAACACAATCAGAAATGCAAAAGTTGAAGTGACAACTGACCCTGAAGAAAAACAAAAGATTATGAGAAATTACTATGTACACCAATATGGAAACAAACTTGAAAACCTAATTGAGATGGAAGACTTCCTGACATCACACAACCTCTCCAGGTTGAAAGAAGAAGAAATCGAGACCCTAAATAGACCAAGAAAACCCAGGAAATCAACTATGTCATAAGAAAACTACCTACAATAAAAAAGCCCTGGATCAGATGACTTTCCAGCTGAATTCTACAAAACATGCAGGAGGAGCTGATAACAATTCTACTGAAAGTATTCCAGGCAATTGAGAATGATGGATCTCTCTCCAAATCATTTTATGAAGCTAACGTCACATCAATACCTAAACTGGGTAAAGATCGAACAAAGGAATAGAACTACAGGCCAATGTCATTGAAGAACATAGATGCTAAAATTCTCAACAAGATTCTAGCAAGCCATATCCAAAAAAACATTTCAAAAATCTTCAACCATGACCAATTAGGCTTCACCCCCAAGATATGGGGGTTAGTTCAACATCCTCAAAACCATAAATAAAATTAAACACATCAGCAGATGTAAAGACAAAGATAGCATGATTATATCATTAGATGTAGTAAAAGCTTTTGATAAAACCCAGCATGTCTTTTTGATAAAAATCCCTTGAGCATCTAGGCATAGATGGAACATACCTCAAAATAGTAAAAGCCATCTATGAGAACCCCACAGCCAACATACTGCTAAACAGACAGAAATTGGAACTATTTCCCCTGAAAACTAGTACAAGATAAGAATGCCTACTCTCACCCCTTCTGTTCAGCATTGTATTGGAAGTTCTACCTAGAACAATCAGAGAAGAGAAGGAGATTAGGGGTATCCAAATAGGAGAAGAGGAAGTTAAGTTATCCCTCTTTGCAGATGGCATGATTCTATATCTCGAAAACGCAAGAGAATCTGTCAAAAACCTTCCGGCACTGACAAAAGACTTTGCCAAAGTGTCAGAGCAGAAAATAAATATGCAAAAGTCAGTCACATTCCTATACACCAACAACAAACAAACAGAAATCCAAATAAAAAGCATAATTCCATTCACAATAGCCACAAAAAAAAAAAAAAGAAAAAAGAAAAGAAATACCTTGGCATCTTCTGAATCAGAGAAGTCAAAGCCATTTACAATGAAAACTATAAAACACTGCTCAAAGAAATCAAAGATGACACAAACAAATGGAAAAATATTCTATGTTCATGGATTGGAAGAATCAACATTGTTAAGATGTCCATCCTACCCAAGGCAATCTACAGATATAATGCAATACCCATTAAATTACCACCAGCATTCTTCTCAGATCTGGAAATGACAATACAGGAATTCATATAGAAACATAAATGACCACGAATAATTGAAACATTCCTCAGTTAAAAAAAAAAAAAAAAAGCAGCAGGCATCAGCCTGGTATTGGTACAAGAACAGGCGTATACACCTATGGAACAGGATAGAGATTCAAGAATTAAAACCTCATTTTAATTTCTTCAACAAAGTCTCCACCACCAACCACTGGGGAGAGGAGAACCTATTCAGTAAATGGTACTGGCAAAACTGGTTGACCACATGGAGAAGATTAAAACAAGACCCTACCTATCCCCATGGACAAAAATCAACTCTAAATGGATCAAATACCTAAATGTAAAACCTCAAACTATAAGAACCTTAGAAAATGCAGGAGACATCCTTATAGAAATTGGAACTGGCAACCAATTCCTGATCAAAATCCAAAGGGTCCCTGCCATTAGAGATAAGATAGACAAGTGGGACCTTATCAAACTAACTAGCTTCTGCAAAGTCAAATAAACCATTGAGAAAGTGGGAGTCAGCCCCCAGATTGGGAAAAGATATTTGCTAACTGTATATCTGACAAAGGCCTAACATCTAGTATCTACAAGGAACTCAAATGTGCCAAAAAGAAAAAAAGCAAACAGCCCCATTACAAAGTGGGCAAAAGATATGAAGACACTTCTCAAAAGAAGACATATGAGTAGACAACAGATACATGAAAACATGTTCAACCTCACCAGTCATCAAAGAAATGCAAATTAAAACCACACTAAGATACCACCTACCACCAGTCAAGATGGCCATCATCAATAACTCAAAAACAACAGATGCTGGAGAGGATGCAGCAAAAGGGAACACTTTTACACTATTGGTGGAAGTGTAAACTAGTACTGCTTCTGTGGAAAACAGTGTGGTAATTCCTAAAAGATCTAAAAATCAACCTTCCATACGACCCTGACATCCCCCTACTGGGAATATACCCAAAGGAACTCAAATCTCTCTTTGAGAAAGATACCTGCACACGTATGTTTACTGCAGCATTATTCACAATAGTAAAAACATGGAACCAACTGTGTTTCACACTGAAAGAAGACTGTATTAAAAAATTGTGGTACATATACATGATGAAATATTAAGCAGCCATAAAAAGGACAAAATTATGAACTTTGCAGCAACTTGGATGGACTTAGAGACTATAATACTGAGTGATCTGTCACAGAAACAAAGAACCGAGTATCACATATTCTCACTCAAAAGCGGACCTTGAACAACGATCATAAAATTATAAGAAAGGGATTGGCAGTAGTGGGAAACAGCCAGGGGAGGTGGAGGCACACCTCATCAACATGGGTACCCACATAATTAACATTTGTATACTTAACCCCAAATTGTACCCACATATTTAAAATTAAAAATAAATAAATAAAATAAACATTAAAAAATCCTATTACTATCAGCATTTCTCTTAAATGTCTCTTTCTCTTCCATCTCACTGATTCATTCCAGATATGTGTCTCCATATAAAACATACATTAAAAATCTGACTCATTTTTATCAATAACTGTGAAGGATCTGAGATTTTATCTTACTTGCAAGCTACAAAGATATTTTGCCACTGTCTTGTGGGTGGATGCTGGCAGAAGACAAGATTTCTAACCCAGAGGGAAAAAAACACTATTCATCATGATTGCATAACCAAACTATCCACCTCTCACAGCTACAATACTTGCAGGGCAAAAAAGGAGGGCCAACTGTTGCCTGCAAATTGCATTGCAGGAGAGCAACCTCAAACTTAAGACACACACATCCTTTATTATGGGAAATTCATTTGGATGAACTTTTCTCTCCAGAGGGAGAAATTATATTATGCTGGATAATATTTGCTCAAGAATGAGGCACACTAATTTTATATTCCAAGGCTGTTTTCTATACAAACATCCTTGGAAACAAACATCTGGAACAAGAAGCTCAGCATTCTTACTTACCAAATGTGCAGAAATTCAAGACTCAAGAATTGTCTCTCCACAAAAATCCTGTTTTTAAAACCAGCTTTTCCCATATAATATGCCTTTAGCATGCTTTCGCATTGTGAAATTGTATTAAGAATCACCCTAATGTTTGAGTCTAGATAGATACTAGGAATTTAAATGTATTTAGTACTACTTTAAATAGTAGTGATTGTACATGTATATAAAAACGGGAAAAACAGACACTGGGTACTCCTAAAGCGGGGGGGCGGGGGAGGCGGGGGAGCAGGTTTGAAAAACTACTGATTGGGTCTCATGTACACTATTTGGGTAATTCAACAGAAACTCAAATCTCACCATCACACAATAGTCTCATGTAACAAACCTGTACATGTGCCCTTGACTCTAAAATAAAATATTTTTAAAACCCCCAAATCAAAACAGTACTGATTGTAATGTGTTATTTACTTTATAGTATAAAGAAAAATAATATTATGAGACGATATGTTCAAATACTGCCACTTATCATCCACAGTGTCATAGTGAGAGTAGTGGTTATTTTCTATTAGAAAATTAAAAGACATAAAAGAATGAGATTAGAATAAATGAGTTCAAATAATAAATTTTCAAATGTACATGGGATAACTTTCTGGGGGAAAAAAAACTCAACAGAAATGCTCATGAAGCAATATCCCTTCATGGCTAGAACTACAAGGACTTTAATTAGAACACTGAAATCAGCTACGGGAGCTTTGTAGAAGTTGTGGGTGTACCAATTGTTCAATATTGGGAGCTCTCCAAGTTAAACTCAACACAAAATTATACTCAAGGCCACCGAGCAAAGGGTAGTAAATCTAACCCATGTCTGCACCTGCATCTTGCCTAGAAGAACCAAAGTCAGTGAATAGAACTTTGAAACATTTTATAAAGATTGCAATTATTCTGCCCACTTCTTCTAGGTTTTACTAGATTAAATGTATCCATTTATAACTGTGGGGTGAACATACATACTATGTGTTTAGGCATAAAAGGTTGTGGTGAGTAAGTCTATAAGTAAAATGTGCCGAATCTGTATTATAGTTACTATTTCTTCCCTAAAGTCTCATCTTGCAAAACAATCTACAGAAGGATAGGTAATTGGTCCTCCCTCAGGACACCTGTGTCTTGAGCACTTGGGAGTGAATATCCACAGAACTGGGATGTCTGGGATTCTGACTGTTGCAGGATGGCGACTGCAACAGGGTTGTGGTGACTGAGAGTAGGTTCAAGTCCAAGCCCAAGAGCTCCTCTTCCTGGGTCCAAACATTGACTCAGTCACTGACAACTATGTTCCCTTGATCTGATTACTTAAGCCTTCTGTGCCTCAGTCTTCTCAGTTGAAAAATGATGATAATAATCATATCTTCTTCATAGGGTTCATGGTGTGAAGATTAAATAATTATGATGCCTGGCATATATTAACAGAATACACAAAGATATAAATATAACTATTACCTGCATGTATTATAAAGGTGTGAAACAAGCATTGGTCATATGGAGAGCAGACATATTTCAAGGACAATATTTGTCAGGGCATGGTTATTCTTGGAGGTCACCAGGAAGTAGTTATGGCACAGATTGATTATATTATATTATTATCTTAATTTAGAAACCTGAAACATTAATTTTTTTAGATAGAGTATCTCAGAAAATTTGCTTTTACAGCTTTAAAACATTTGTAAACCCTCAAGCTTTTCATGTATCTCCTTGAAAGGAATTGGGTTTACCTGTATGATGACTACTTGTATACCTAATCTTGAGTTGTAGCCTATAGCTTTAAAATAAAAAAAGAAAAGCAAAATTAAAAAAAAAAACCACAAAACCAAAAAAAAAAAAAAAAAAACGAGAAGGGAATGGGGCTATTGCATGCTGTGCATAGTCATTTCAACCAATGTCTTCAATAAGCCTTTCTCAAGCTTCTACAATTGTATGGTGGCTATTTGGAATACAAAAAAGGAAACTTTTACATTCCTAGACTCAAGGAACTTATATTCTATTAGGCTACCTGTATAAAGTATGTTGAAAAAGTATGTGATGATTGCAGAAATAATTACTTCAAGGTGTAGTGGATAAAATTTCTTCAAAAGCTACAGTGAGGGAGGTTAGGGAAGTCTTGATATGTAAAGAGAAAGATATGGAAGATACTGTAGCTTAGTAGAGTTGTAGAAAAGATGACAGGAAGAGAGAACAGTTGTGACATGGGCAGGTCAGATTATACAAAGTTTTGTGTATTATAAAAGAAGGCATTATTCTAGGGTATTCTAGGCAGGAGCTATTTAAGGTTCTCCAGTAAGGACAGGACGTGAATATATTTGCTTTTTCAGAAGATATTTCTTTCCTTACAGGAAAGGTTGTTATCAATGCTTCTACTGGGGTCATGGATACATTGAGGCAAAATAATATAATGAAATGTTAGGTTAGCAAGGAAAACAGGAGGTGGAGTGATATAGCATGATAATACATTGGGATTTTGCTACAATGACCTGGCAAGAGCAAAAGAAAAGTTCGTGTACTACATAGATGAGGCTTTCCGATGTAGCACAATTATCTTCATCCTAGTCTCCAAAACATATTAAAACCTTCTTTTCCAGCTCCTCTCAAGGGAAAATCTGAAGCAAGTCCTTTAAGTGGGCTCAGATGGAAGGAGGGGTAACACCAGAGAAAGAATTCACAACTGCTTTATGCCATACATGTGACAATTGTATAGGTTTTATTAAAAACAAAACAAATAGTAGAGACATTCTTTCTGGCATTACTAGGGACACAGGAACATGGCAGGTTAAGTTGATTCACAAAGTAGAGATAAAATCTGAACAGTATTAAATTTAAGGAGTTAGTGGTAGAGATGGCTCACAAATCCATGCCTACAAAATATATTCTAAATGAGCTAGATCCAAACTCTCTAGGCCTAACTTTCATCATGCCTTTGTACCTTCTCCAGGATAAGGGCATTTTTTTGTTCTAGTTTTAAAAATATAGGGATTATGATGTGAAAGCTATCAGAATCAAAAGTCACTGTTTAAAAAAACAACAAAACCCTGATAAATAGATTCAAGGAAGGTCTTGAAGAAAGTAGGCTTGCATACCCGACAACAAAAACTATCATAAAGACTGCAAAAATCCACAATCTTGCACAAAGACCATAACAACTTTACCCCAAAACATAATTTCTGTGAGGACATCTGCCCAACCATTGCCCATTGCCTGTCAACCTTGGACTGATGTCACCCTTGTTGTTGATTTTTTTAACCAAGGATAATTATTGTAAAACAATTGTGTAATTTTCCTTATTTTTTCTTCAAAAGACTTTGTCTTTTTTTACACCCATAGTTTACTATGGCATGCATATTCCATCGCAATGCCCTACTCCCTAATAAATATATTTTTCTTTTAGAGAACTTCTCTCTGTTTTTCATTAAGGTTGACAATAATAAGGGTCTAAAACACTTTTTCACTCTAAATTTTCTAAATATTTTCACTATTTTTAGGAAAAAAAAATACTGACCCATACTATCGATATTGACTTATTTACTCATTGACTTATTGAGATGATCCAGGTTTTAATGTGAGCAAAATTGAATATGTAAATTAAAATGTAAATTATGTTTCAGATGATATAGTCAAATGTTTACATATATGTAATAATTAATTATACATGCATATTGCATGCCAAATAATATATTATAAATGGTCACATTTCACGAAATGCTTTAATCAAACTTTTTATTGCAGTTTTTGTATCAATGTCTTTTACAAAGATTAATCACCATTTAGAGTTAACAAAGTTTTCTAGGCCATTGTCTTCATGTCTTTCTAAATTGTTTGAGTTATAAAAGTTTTTAAATCTATCTATTGTATTATCACAGAAAATTTTCTGTTGCTTGTTTAAGAGTTTCTCCTCCATCTGATAAAGAATCCAAAAGCACTGAAGAACATATATCCTAAGTTTCCAATCCTGGAGATAGAGCTGTTGTGGAGTTAAACTATTCATTTTAAGTAACCACTAAAATCTGAATTTAATCCTTCATTTGCAGTTTTGATGTCACACTGTTAGGAATAAGTCCCTAAGTCTTTACTGTGTTATTTTCCTTCTCTTGTAGCTTGACTCGGATGACCTCTATGAGCATCAGTAATGGGCATAAATTAAGGTACATTCAGAGCAATTGTGTTTCCTTAAATATTGCTTTGTTATTTAAAATAAATCACAAAAGCACCCACCACAGGAAGATTTGTGAGGATTCAAATAGAGGGGGACAAATTTTTCTTTTTTTTTAAATTTAATTTAATTTTTAAATTTTTTTTATTTTGATATTTTTTCATAATCAATATTTTTTATTATGATTTTTTGGGGTACAGTTAAGGGTTAGGTGTACAATTACATTCCATTCAGGCACCCTGTTAATAAGAGGTGTTTCCCCATCCCCAGACAGATATTTGCTACTGTTAATCCCATCTCCCTCCCCCCCATAGTTTCCCAGTACTGTCAGACATTTTCTTATAGTATTACATTGGATGTTCAAGGTCCATTATATGAGTGAGAACATGTGATATTCGGATCTTTGTTTCTGTGAGAGGTCGCTCAGTATTATAGACTCTAGTTCCATCCAGGTTGCTGTGAAGTTCATGATTTTGTTCTTTTTTATGGCTGCGTAGTATTCCATCGTTTATATGTACCATATTTTTTTAATCCAGTCCTCTTTTGATGGGCAGCATGGTTGTTTCCAGGTTCTTGCTATTGTGAACAATGCTGCGATAAACATATGTGTGCAGGTATCTTTTTTATAGAGTGAAATGAGTTCTTCAGGGTATATTTCCAGTAGGGGGATTGCGGGGTCATATGGGAGGTTGATATTTAGAGCTTTTAGGAATCGCCACACTGCTTTCCACAGAGGTTGCACTAGTTTACACTCCCACCAACAGTGTAGAAGTGTTCTCTTTTCACCACACCCTCTCCAGCAGCTGTTATTTTTTGAGTTGTTGATAATTGCCATTCTGACTGGAGTTAGGTGGTATTTCAGTGTGGTTTTGATTTGCATCTCCCTGATGATTAGTGAGGTTGAACATTTCTTCATGTGTTTGTTGGCTGCTCGGATGTCCTCTTTTGTGAAGTGTCTGTTCATATCTTTTGCCCATTTTATAATGGGGTTGTTTGTTTTTTTCTTTTCAGCACATTTTAGTTCCTTGTAGATCCAGGTTGTTAAGCCTTTGTCAGACCTGGTGTTGGCAAATACTTTTTCCCTGTCTGTAGGCTGTCTCCCTGCTCTCTTGATGGTTTCTTTGGCCTTGGAGACGCTTGTCAGTTTAATAAGGTCCCACTTGTCTATCTTCTCTCTTATGACCTGTGGGTTTCAGGTTTTGTTCACGAATTGGATGCCAGTTCCAATTTCCATGAGGGTATTTCCTTCATTTTCTAAGGTTCTTATGGTTTGAGGTTTTACATTTAGGTCTCTGATCCATTTGGAGTTAACCTTTGTGCATGGGGATAGATAGGGGTCCTGTTTCAATCTTCTGCATGTGGTCAGCCAGTTTTCCCAGCACCATTTACTGAATAGGTTCTCCTCACCCCAGTGGTAGGTGGTGGAGGCCTTGTCAAAGATGAGTTGGTTGAGAAATTGAAGTTTTGCTTCTGGAATCTCAATTCTACTCCATTGATCTATATGCCTGTTCCTATACCAATACCAAGCTGTTTTGATGATTGTAGCTTTATAGTAAAGTTTGAAATCTGGTAATGTGATACCACCTGCTTTGCTTTTTTTTGCTGAGGATTGTTCTGGCTATT
>NW_007247117.1:0-655 GCF_000164805.1 Carlito syrichta
TGTTTATCTTTTAGAACTTTGAAGATAGGGCTCAAAGCTCTCCTAGCCTGGAGGGTTTCTGTAGATAAATCTGCTGCTATTCTGATTGGTCTTCCCTGGTATGTAGTCTGACCTTCTTCTCTTGCAGCCTTTAGGATGTTTTCTTTTATACCTACTTTGTTTAGGTGAATTATTATATGTCTGGGAGTTGGTCTTCTCATTTGTTGTCTTGCAGGGGTTCTCGGAATCTCTTGTGTTTTAATGTTTTCATCCTTGATGAGATGAGGGAAGTTTTCTTGAATGATTTCATGAAATGTTTGTTCCAGTGTGGCCTCTGTTTCTCTCTCTGCCTCCGGAAGGCCAATTACTCTTAGGTTCGGTGTCTTGAAGTGATCATTCATCTCTTGAAGGTTTTGTTCTGTCTTTTTAAGCTTCTTTTCTGTGCTTTTGACAGTTTGGGTTAGTTCTGTGTTTTGGTCTTTGAGCTCTGAGATTCTTTCTTCTGCTTGGCTAATTCTGCTTTCCATTCTTATTAGTTTGTCATTTATTTCCATCACAGTATTCTTTACTGCTGTTATTTCTGACATCAGCTCCTTCCTATTTTCCTCTTGTCTCTCCTGTTTTTGTTTTTTTTTTTGAGTTGGAGTCTCACTCTGTCGCCCAGACTGGAGTGCAG
>NW_007247117.1:2255-3451 GCF_000164805.1 Carlito syrichta
TCTTGCCTGCAGGGACTTCAAGGACTGAAGTCGTGGATTGCCTCAGGGACAGGTGGCGCAATGCACTATGGCCACCACAGAGGCCGCAGCGGTGCCAGCGGCTGCTGTGTCTGCGGCTGCAGTGGCTGTCCAGACCGCTGCGATGCCCCAGCGGTGGCGATGGCTGAGCTCGGTGTGAAGAGCAGGCTGCTGACGTTGGGGTCCGCAGCCCCTGGGGAGAGAGCCAGAGACCCTCTGCGTTCTCCTTTGCAGAGAGTTTCATAGACCAGGTTGCCCCGTCACCATCTTGCCGGAAGTCTAATTTTTCTTGATTTGTAGGTTGTAGAGATGAGGTCTCGCCAAGTTGCCCAGGCTAGTCTCTAATCTGTAGGCTCAGCAATCCTCTCACCTCAGCCTCCCAAAGTGCTCGGATTATAGGCATCACCAGAATGCCTGGCCTGCAGTTTGCTTCATACGGATTTTGTACACATCATTAGATTTATGCTTAAGTTTTCATTTTTTGGGAGGTGGTGAAATGGCATAGAAATGCCTCTTAGGATTGTGTGTAACAAGTAATTGTGTTGACTGATATTAACTTGCAAACTGCTTGGCACCTAGAAGTGTTTCACTAAATGTACATTCTCCTGCACTTCCCAGCCTGGATACATTTATATCGCTGCAGAGTTTAATCACTTAGTCATCAATCAGTCAGGCAAGTGTCTATTGAGTGCCTACTCTGTGCCAGGCACAATTCCAGGAACTGGAATTCTGTAGTAAAATAAAACAAACAAAAATACCTGCCCTACTGGGGCTAACAGGCTAGTGTGGAAGATAGATAATACGCAAATTGCATAGGATGTAAGCTGTGAATGGGTGCTATGGAGAAGGAGAAAGCAGAGGAGGAGGATGGGAGGTGCAGGGTGGGGTGCGAGTATTGCAGTTTTCATTAGAGGTCAAGAAAGCCTCACTGACAAAGTGACAACTGAGCAAAGATTTGCAGGAATGAAAGAGAGAGCTGTGTGTTGGTTGAGGGTAGAGGGAACATCAGATAAAGGCCCAGAAGCCAGAATGTGTTTGTCATGTTGGGAGAACAACAAGGGGAGATCCATGTGACTAGAGCAACCTGAGTTAAAGTTGAGAAGACTAGGCCAGGCTCGGTGGCTCAGCCTGTAATCCCACGCCTTTGGGAGGCTGAGGTGAGTGGATTGCCTGAGCCC
>NW_007247117.1:3801-7973 GCF_000164805.1 Carlito syrichta
AAAGGCCGAGGCAGAAGGATCGCCGGAGCCCATCAGGTCGAGGCTGCGGTGGCTGGGAGCGGCCACTGCGCTCCAGTCTGGGCGACAGAGTGAGACTCCAACTCAAAAAAACGTTGAGAAGACTAGAAGATAAGGTCAGCAAGGACATGGATGCTATAGGGCCTTGTAAGCAATTGCAAATACTTTGGCTTGAAAAGGGAAACTAATAAATTGTACTGAGCAAAGAAGTCTTGTGATGTGACTTAGGCTTTAACAGGATCACTGTCACTCTGGTTGCTATGTAGAGGCATTGGGAGATGAGTCAGGTGGCTCCTGAACCAACAGGGGAGAGATGAGGCAGCCTGAGTGACCTGAGATGAGCCTTACTACCATGAAAGTAGTAAGAAATAACTGAGCCTCTGTGGATAGTCTCAGGGGTGTCCTTGAGCCCCCTGAAATTTTATATAATCATTTGTGTGCACATGCATTTTTAGGGGGAAAGCTTTTATTGGAGTGTCAAAGCTGTTATGTGATTCAAACAAGAACTGTGTTGGTGAATAATTGAGATACCTTATGCTTGTGCCTAATTATTCAAAGTCCTTGATTAAGTCCTTTCTTCAGACCTTGATCATGAATCCTTGAGGGTGTTGATCGTATTCTAGAGCCTCTCAGAGCTTCTACTACTTCCTTTAAGACTGTTCTATCAGTCGTGCACGGTGACTCACACCTGTAATCCCAGCATTTTGGGAGGCGAAGGTGAGAGGATTGCCAGAGCCCAGGCGTTTGAGACCAACCTGGGAAACTTGGCGAGACCTCATCTCTACAATGAATCCAAAAACTAGCTCTGCGTGGTGACACTTGCCTGTAGTTCCAGCTACTTGGAAGGCTGAGGTGGAAGGATCATCTGAGCCCAGCAGGTTGAGGCTGCAGTGACTGTGAGCGAGCCACTGCACTCCAGCCTGGCAACAGAGTGAGACTCAGACTCAGAAAAACCCAAAAAACAAAAAACAAAAAAACTGTTCTATCTTTGACTTCCAGTTTAGACTCATAAGGATTGCTAAGAAGAAAACACAACCACAGGGTAGATTCTGTTTGTTTTCTTTGCTACTCACTGTGGAAACTTGGGAGCCACAGGCAGGAATAGAGAAAAAGCTTTACACTTCCTAGGGGCAAGGGGCACTCATGAGGCTAGGTTGTTCTCAGTGGATTCTATTTTTTAATAAGTTCTGATCTATGAAATAATATAAATCTCAGCAGCAAGAGCCAATTTTACAGGTTGGTTTACTTAATAGTCACACAATTAAAATAAGTTGTAAAAAATGGTAGAACGGTAGTGGTGCTTGCCAAGATAAATATTTAAAAGGGAACAGCTGTAGGAAGATGTAATAATTCAAACCAGCCTATCATTCTTCATTTTCAATAAAGACTACAGAAGTTTGTTTTAGCCAGAGGGGTTTCTTGGACTCTCCTTTGAATGTGTTGTGCTACAGCTGCCAGGTTGAGGAAGGGCAGAGCTGAGAGGAGTCACTCATGCCTTTGGGAGTAGCTGACCTATGCCAGAGAGACAGTCTTTGGGGCAGGGTTAAGAAGAGGGCTGTGGTTAGAGGTATGAGGTTTGAGGAAGATTCAAAGTTGCTGCCATCTTCCCTGAACTCCTGGGTTGGAGTTTCTAGTTTGAAGTCCTGGTAGTTATGTTTTTCAGGAGACAAGTTATTAAAGGAAATATATATTTATATATATATATTGAGTTGGAGTCTCACTCTGTTGCCCAGTCTGGTGTGCAGTGGCACACTCACGGCCACAGCAGTCTTGATCTGCTGGGCCCAGGTGATCCTTCCACCTCAGCCTTCCAAGTAGCTGGGACTACAAGTATGCGCCACTATGCCCGGCTAATTTTTTTGATTTACTGTAAAGATGAGGTCTTGCCAAGTTGCCCATGCTGGTCTCGAACCAGTGGGCTCAGCCAATCCTCTCACCTCAGCCTCCCAAAGTGCTGGGATTATAGGGGTGAGCCACTGCACCCAGCTGGGAAATATATTTTTAAAAGAGATGAACCTATCTGGGAAGCAAACTTAAGTTCTCTCTCCTCTACTGGACTCTGGGCTGGTTGATAGATAAGTTTGATGATCGTTGGTCTTTCAGCTTTGATTCAGTGGCAGAGGTTGAAGACAGGACAGAATACTTTCTGCCTCTCTTATTTCTCACACCATTTCTTTATACTAGGAGAGACTCTCCCCCTCTTTTTCCCTTCTTTGGGAGGTTCTGCCCAAGCCCTCTTGAAGCGTTCCTGACTGGCCCTGCTGCTACCCACTGTACTCTGCCTTTGTTGCCTGTAGCTTCTGTCTCAGTCTTGGTGAGACACAGGTGGAAGGGTCTTTAGGTAGTACCCAGTCATAGCCTACTACGCCAAGAGGATAGAACTAAGGCTCAAAGAGTAAAAGTAGATATCACATAGCTAGTGGATGGCAGAAGTGGGACTCAGATCCTAGGTCTCACTCTGTCACCCAGACTGGAGTGTAGTAGCACAACCACGGCTCACTGCAGTCTCAACCTCCTGGGTTCAGGTGATCCTTCTAATTCAGTCTCCTGAGTAGCTGAGACTACAGGCACATGCCACCACACCCAGCTAATTTTTTGAGTTTTTGTAGAGATGAGGTCTTGCTATGTTGCCCAGGCTGGTCTCAAACTCCTGGGCTCAAGCAGTCCTCTCATCTCAGTCTTCCGAAGTGCTGGTATAATAGGTGTGAATCATTGTGCCAGGCTGATAAGCCCTCCTTCCACTGCCTATGCCAGTAGTTTAATAAATAATTGGGTCCTGCCCAATTTCTTATACTGTTTATAATACAATGAAACTACAATAGATTATAGTGTTTTTTTTTTTGGAGGTTGAGGTCTTTTTTTTCACTCATTTATTAAACAAGTATTATTTGAGTTTTCTGCACAGAGAATTGTTTGGGTGAATAAAATAAATGTGGGCTCTGACCGAGCCTGGTGGCTCAGCCTGTAATCCCAGCACTTTGGGAGACTGAGGCCAGTGAATTGCCTGAGCCCGTGGGTTCAGGACCAGGCAACTTGGTGATACCTCATCTCTACAATTAAAAAAAAAATTAGCCAGGCGTGATAGTGTGCGCCTCAGCTACTTGGAAGACTGAGGTGTAAGGATCGCCTGAGTCCAGCAGATCGATGCTGTGGTGTCTGTGAGCATGCTGGGGTGACAGAGTGAGACTACAACTCAAAAAAAAAAGTGGACTCTGCCTTTAGGGAGCAGTTGATATATGTCTTTGAATTCCTTGCAGACCTGTGTACCATAGCCTACACTAAGGTAGTACTCAGTGAACACTAGTTATTATTAGTAAGTATTACTGAGTGCTTCATTTATGCCAGTGTTAAGCAATGTGTATTTTTTTAACCTTAACAGTAAACCTGTGAAGTTGGTTTATGCTATCATCTCAACAGATGAAATAGTTTACTATATTGCTTCAAGCAGTGGTTTCTGCTGCTGCAGAAGAACCTGAAGAACTTGTTTAAAATGCTGCTATCAATGGTCCAACCAAGGCCCACAGACCTAGAATCTCCATGAGTAGGCCAGTGTAGGGCATTGGATATAGTTAATTTAGGGAACCATTGTTTTAGAGATGGGCCCATTTGAGTTGACTAGGTAAGACACCCTTTCATCCATAACCTACACATTGATGTCCGACACTGACCAGGTATCCTGTGGACATTGGCCAGGTGTTCTTAAGCATCTATCTAAAATCTAAACTCTCTTATTTCAAAACCCCGAGCCTCCTTTGGGATATGTCAGGAAGAGTCTCTGGCTAGGCCAGATTTGTCTACTTAATACTCTTTAACTTGGGTTTTGATTGTTTTTGAAATTTTCTATTTCTTGAAAGAAATTTCTGGGTAGTGGGTACAGGATATTTGTTATATCATTTTCTGTTCTTGTCTGTGCATTTATATTTCCTAAACTTTTTGAAAATTAAAGTAAAAAGACACCAACCGAAAAAGGCATGAGGTCACTTTCTCTCTCTCTCTCTCTCTCTCTCTCTCTCTCTCTCTCTCTTTCTTTCTTTCTTCTTGGAGTCTCACTCTGTTGCCCAGACTAGAGTGCAGTGGCACGCTCCCGGCCACCGCAGCCTCGACCTGCTGGGCTCTGGCGATCCTTCCACCTCAGCCTTTCAAGTAGCTGGACT
>NW_007247117.1:7993-32091 GCF_000164805.1 Carlito syrichta
CTGGCGATCCTTCTGCCTCAGCCTTCCAAGTAGCTGGAACTACAGGCGTGTGCTACCATGCCTGGTTAATTTTTGATTTATTGTAGAGACAAGGTCTTGCCAAGTTGTCTGGGTGAGTCTCAAACCCTTGGGCTCAGGCAATCCGCTCGCCTCGGCCTCCCAAAGTGCTGGGATTACAGGCTGAGCCACCGAGCCTGGCCCAGAGTATTCTTCTTAAGTGAATCTTAGACATTTTTTTAAAAAGAGGAGGGATTGGGTGTGGGGGCTCACACCAGTAGTGCTAGTATTTTGGGTGGCAGAGGCAGGAGGATTGATTGAGCTCTGGAATTCGAGACCAACCTGGGCAACATAGTGAGATCTCCTCTCTACCAAAAAAAAAAAAGCTAGTCAGGTGTGGTGGTGCATTCCTGTAGTTCCAGTTACTCAGGAAGCTGAGGCAGAAGGCTTGCCTGAGCCCAGGAGGTGGGGCTGTGGTGAGGAGAGTTCTTGCCACTGCACTCCAGCCTGGGTGACAGAGTGAGACTTAAAACAAACAAACAAACAAATATAAAAAAAGGGAAACCTCTCTGGTTTTTACTCCCTTTCTTCTTTTTTTTTTTTTTTGAGTGAAAGTCTTACTCTGTCGCCCAAACTGGAGTGCAGTGGCACGCTCCCGGCAACCGCAGTCTCGACCTGCTGGGCTCAGACGATCCTTCCACCTCAGCCTTTCAAGTAGCTGGAACTACAGGCATATGCCACCATGACCAGCTAATTTTTTAATTTATTGTAGAGATGAGGTCTCACCATGCTGTCCAGGCTGGTCTCGATCCCGCGGAAGATTATTTGAGACCCATAATTCGAGACCAGTGTTATACCCTAACTGGGTTCTTATGCCCACTGCCTAAAAAACCACCTCAGTCTCAGAAGTGTGGGAATTACAGGCATGAGCCACCATGACTGGTTGTTTTCATTTTTTTTTTTGAGCCAGATTCTCACTCTGTCAACCAAGTTTGAGTGCAGTAGCATGATCACGGCTTACCACAACCATGACCTCCCATGCTAAAAGGTGATCCTTCTGCCTCAGCCTTCCAAGTACTTGGGACTACAGGTGTGTGCCACCACACCAGGCTAATTTTTTTTTTTTTAAGAGAAAATGTCTCACTATGTGACCCAGGCTGGTCTTGAATTCCTGGCCTCAAGTGATCCTCTCAACTTGGCCTCCCAAAGTGCTAGGATTACAAGTGTGAGCTGCCATGATCAGCTTGATTTCAACTTTTAAGTGGGAGTCTAAATTCCTTATGATCACATACAAAGTTCCATATAATCTATCCCCAATGGACTTCTTGTTCTACTTCCACCGCTTCCTTCCATGTACTTGAAACCGCTGTTTCTCCAGCACTCTGCATACTTTCTATGTCTTTTTGCCACTACTACCCCACAGTACTCTGTCCTTCCTTCACTGCTTGGCACAACCTTACTCATCCTTCAAGGCTGAGTGAAAATTTCACCTCCTCAGAAGCCCTTCTTAATCCTCCTCCCATAGCCTGTTGTTCCCCCCAACATGCCCCTCACTGAAGACTTTGCATAAACATTGTAATTTTATCACATTATATTACAATTAGTTGTACATGTTGAAACCAGTAGTTCTCAACCAGCGGCCATTTTTGGTTAACACAAGGGGGCTGTTGGAGAGGCTAGGGATGCTGCTAAATATCCTGTAATACACTGAAGAGGCTCAAAGAATTATCTAGTTCCAAAATGTCCATAGTGTAGAGCTTGAGAAACCCTGATCTAGACTGAGATCCCTGTGTTCAGGACCACATGTTACTCATCTTTGAATCTCCAGGAACTCTGAGTAGGTTCTCAGTAAATGCCAAATATACAAATAGAAAGGGAGAGAATGCATGGAAGCAAATGGGTCTAAACCTTCCAGGGAAGCACCTCTACTTAATTCAGTGCCTCTTCTACTTCTGGATTACCCCAAACCGAACAACCCCCCAGCCCTTTGCATTTGCCCTCAGATACTCTCTGAGGGTGGTGGCATGGGGGAAAAGCGCACCCTAGAACACAGAAATCATGTAATAATAATAGCTAATACTAGTGCTTACTATATGGGTTGGATGCTGTATTAAAAGCATTTACATGCATTTAACTCATTTAATCCTAGGAGGTAGGAACTATCACTTTCCCCATACTACAGGTGAGGAAACTAAGAGTCAGCAAGAACATACTGCTTGAGTGAGGTAACTTGCCCAAGGTCATTTTGCTAAAAAAGTGGTGGATCACAGGGCACTGTATAACTGTTGTTTCCTACTGAAATTTCTGGAAACTGAACTCATCATTCTTCCTCCCATCAGAGATCACTAAGGAGTACACTTTATTACTAGTGGGATTGGGGGCAGGGAATAAGATGGAACAGTGTGAGAGTGTGTGGAGAGATACTGAGCACAACCAACTTCACAAAGATGGCTGCCCAGCCTAGCTAAGGCTTCTGAAGAGCATGGAACTCCCTGAGCCTTGACAGCACACTCCCCTCATCTTAATTCTTGCTATTTTGCGCGATCCTCTCCCCTTTTCCACATTTTATTATTAAATATAGAAAGAATATTGGACTGGGAATCAAGTTACAATCTAGTCTTACTTTAGGGATTAATTTACTGAGTGACTTTGGACAAGTCATTAGATATGTAAAATGGAGGTGATAATAGTTGTTTTACTTCTCGAAGAAAACTGATGTGGCGGCTGGTGAGAAAAGATACTATGTAAATTTACGTTAAAATTAAATAATAACGATGCAGTATAATAGTGGGACAAACAAGGGCTTTGGGATTGTTGCCTTGAGCAAGTGACTGTGCTTCTGAGCCTCAGTTTCCTCATATATAAAATGAGTATTTTGGCTAGGCTTGGTGGCTTAGCCTGTAATCCCAGCACACTGAGAGGCTGAGGCGAGTGGATTGCCTGAGCCCATGGGTTCAAGACCAGCCCAGGCAACTTGGTGAGACCTCATCTCTACAATAAAAATCAAAAATTAGCTGGACATGGTAGCACATGCCTGTATTTCCAGCTACTTGGAAGGTTGAGGCAGAAGGACCGCCGGATCCCTGCAGGTCGATGCTGGGTTGGCCGTGAGTGTGCCACTGCACTCCAGCCTGGGCAACAGAGTGAGATTCCAACTCAAAAAATAAAATAAAATAAAATGAATATTTTATATACTTTACGGGTTTATTATGAGGATTTGAGATAGTGTATGTCACGTCCTAGCATAGTGCCAGACACACGGTAGGTAACCAGTAAATGGTGGCTATTAATAATGACGTGATTACCTGGCTGGAGCAATACTGCCTTATAACCACACTTGGCAAAACCACAGGCAAACAAACAATATACATACAACAAAAACTCTTACCTCTATCGTCAGCCACCCAGTATGGTCCTCCAAATTCCCCTAAAGGTAGCCACTGGCTCCCTACTGTGCTTGAAGCTCGCCAAATGCTGATAGCAAACTGGAGGTACAGCCAGATGGAAATTCTTTCCTCCTTTGAGACACTGGGAGTGGTTTCAGTGAAGGATGGCTGAGTGCAAAAACTCACTCTGAAATGACTTTGACTGCCAAATGACAGGAGGAGGCAGCCAAATGCAGTGATCAGGGCTGAGTACAGCTGGGAGGCAGTGTGTGCTTGCTGACTCTTTGATCTTGCCCTCCCACTGTGTTCCTTTCTTCCTCCTGTTCTCTGCCTAAGAGGCCTCTAGGCCATCAAGACTATCCAGTAGCTCCCGCTGACATGTGGATGTGCCTCTTGGCTAGTTTTGTGCCATGAGAAATTCCTACTGGCTGCTAAATGTGGAGGCGGCCCATTGCACTCTGGAGGCTGTTGTGTATACCTACCTCCTTGTACTGCTGTGTGTTCAGACGGTAAAGACTTTATGTGCCAGAGAAATAAAGGAGATGCATACCAGGAAAATATATCTTAGCCCTTTGTTGATGTCACTGACTTTTATTCTGGTTGTGATTTCTGTAGTCAGCTTGGTCTTGTTGCCACTTTCCCAAGCAACTTCCAGCTGTATGGATATTATTTATTCAACAGATATTTATTGAGCCCCATTATGTGCCTGACATTATTTTAGGTTGTGGCTAAGACAGACAAGCTTCCTGCCCTTGTGGACTTTACATTTTGATGTGAAGAGAGATTAATTTAGGTATAAATAGCAATTTCATAAAATAATGTGGGGGAGATGGCTGTTTTCTTTTCTTTTCTTTCTTTCTTTCTTTTTCTCTCAGGGACACACTCTGTTGCTCAAGCTGTAGTGTAGTGGCCTGATCACAGCTGACTGCAGCATTGACCTCCTGGGCTCAAGTGATCCTCCTGTGTCAGCCTCCTGAGTAGCTGGTATTACAACCATATGCCACGTTTGGCTAATATTTAAATGTTTTTGTAGAGATGAGATCTCACTATATTGCCTAGGCTGCTTTTGAACTCCAGGGCTCATTCAAGCAATCCTCCTACCTTGACCTCCCAAAGTATTGGGATTACAGGTGTAAACCACCACGCTTGGCTGGGGATGGCTGTTTATGTCATCTGAGAAGGACCATTAGGGCTGAGACTGAATAATGAAGAGAAAAGACTGCCATGCTGTCTGAAGTCAGGTTCCTAGCAGAAAGAACTGCAAGGGCACAAGCCCTGAGGTGCCACATTTGAGGATTAGAGAGCTAGCTGTGAGAACTGGAACACAGATAATTAGGGGAAAAGTATAGCAGAGAAACTCAGAGACGTAAGTTACAAAGTGGGGGCCCACGGATCACACTCAGTCCACATGGTGTTTTTGAGATTTTACTACAAACAAAAACAATCTTGACTTGCAATTTCTTTTAAAAGTTAAAAGACTTGTCCAGGCACAGTGACTCAGCCTGTAATAACAGCACTTTGGGAGGCTGAGGTGAGAGGATTGCCTGAGCCTGGGGGTTCGAGGCCAGCCTGTGCAACTTGGTGAGACCTCGTGTCTACATAAATCACAAAAACTAACTGGGTGTGGTGGCATGTGTCTGTAGTTCCAGCTACTTGGAAGGCTGAGGTGGAAGGATTGCCTAAGCCCAACAGGTCGTGGCTGCTGTGGCGGTGTGTGCCACTGCATTCCTGTCTGGGCGACAAGAGTGAGACTCCAACTCAAAACAAAAACAAAAACAAAAAAACCCCAAACAAAAAACAAACAAAAAAAATTCCAACTCAAAAAAAAAAAAGTTAAAAAACTTAGCCTTGCCATCATGCCAGGCTATTATTCCTGAAGAGCAATTACTTTCAATCTAGAGCAGTTATGCTTTCCTGTCCCCTTCTGTGCCCCTTTAATGGGACTTGTGTCATCAGTTCATAAGTAGAAGGCATTTAAATTGGCAACCAGTGAGCACCAAGTGGGTTTAAGGGCTTGGATTTTTTTTTTTTTTTTTGAGTCAAGGCTGGGCTCTGTAGCCCAGGCTGGAGTGCAGTGGCATTATCAGGGCCACTGCAGCTTTGACCTCCTGAGCTCAAGCAATCCTTTTGCTTCAGTCTTCCAAGTAGCTGGAACTACAGACATGCACTACCATGACTGGCTGATTTAAAAAAATTTTTTTTTTGGTAGAGATGATATCTCGTTATCTTGCCTAGGCTGTTCTTGAACTCCTGGGCTTAAGCAGTTCTCCTGCTAGCTGGGCATGGTGGGTCACACCTGTAATCCCAGCACTTTGGGAGGAAGAGGTGAGAGGACTGCCTGAGCCCATGGGTTCAAGACCAGCCTGGGCAACATGGACCTCATCTCTACAATAAATAAAAAAAATTAGCTGAGCGTGGTGACACATGCCTGTTGTTTCAGCTACTTGGAAGGTGAGGTAGAAGTATCGCCTGAGCAGGTCAAGGCTGCAGTGTCCGTGAGCATGCCACTGCACTCCAGTCTGGGAGACAGAGTAAGACTCCAAAAATACAAAGTAAAAATAAAAAAGTAATCCTCCTGCCTTAGCCTCCCAAAGTGCTGGGGTTACATGTGAGCTACTTTACTCAGTCCGATTTTTCCTTTCTCGGTGAGATGGATGCATATAATGAAGGACTTTAAGTGACAAGAGTGACTTGATCTAAAATTTTAAGATTACTCTGCCTATTTTGTTGAGAATAAATTATGGCTGAGGAGAGCAACAATAAATGAAAGAGATATTGGTGATTAGAGCCAGGAGAGACAGAAACAAGTGGACAGATTCTGGGTGTGTTTTAGAGGTAAAGCTGACAGGATTTAGCTAACGTAGTAGATTAGGGGGATAAGGAAACGGGATGAAGGATGACTCCCAGGGTTTGCCTTGAATATCTGGGTGGGTGGTGGTGCCATTTACTGAGACAGAAAAGATTGAGGAGGACAGTTTCGAGAAGAAGAATCAAAGCTCTGTTTGAGACTTATTAAGTTTAGGACACCTATTAAACATCTGATGGAATGTTAGGTAGGCAGTTAAGATCAGCCAGAAGTTTAGGAGGAAGGTCAGGGTTGGAGATATATTTTGGGAGTCTTCAGTACATAGGTGATATTTAAACCCATGGGAATAGATATTACTAAGGAAGGAAATGTAGATGTAAAGTAAAATGCAGTAAGCTCTTGGATTTTTTTTTCCCTGTACAAATTTAGAACAGGGACATTTAGATCTTCTAAATTTCTGTATCATATCGGCTAATAGACTCTTAGTATTAAAAAGCAATCTGATGTCATCTATCGAGCCACCATTCCTACCCATATATTAATATTTACTCAACCTCCCAGCATATCGAGCCAATGGGTGCTTCACTGACAGGAAACACATATTTCCATCAAGACCTTCCATTCTATGTTCATTAGAATGAGGCCATGTCTCACTGAACTCTTACTATACCCCATGAGGAATTATACATCCTCATTTTATAGTGGAACAAACAAAGGTTCAGAGAAGTGATTGGCCCAAGATCATTACCATTAAAAGGTAGTGTGAGCCGGGCTCGGTGGCTCAGCCTATAATCCTGCACCTTTGGGAGGCTGAGGTGAGTGGATTGCCTGAGCCCACGTGTTCGAGACCCGCCTGGGCAGCGAGACCTCATCTCTACAATAAATAAAAAAATCAGCTGGTCGTGGTAGCGCATGCCTGTAATTCCAGCTACTTGGAAGGCTGAGGCGGAAGGATCGCCAGAGCCCAGCAGGTCGAGGCTGCGGTATCCGGGAGCAGCCACTGCACTCCAATCTGGGCGACAGAGTGAGACTCCAACTCAAAAAAAAAAAGGTAGTGTGAGAACTTGAATACAGGCCTTCAGGCTGGGCATGGTGGCTCACGCCTATAATCTCAGCACTTTGGGAGGCTGAGGTGAAAGGATTGCCTGGGCCCATGGGTTTGAAACCAGCTTGGACAACTTGGCAAGACCTCATCTCTACAATAATTCAAAAAAATTAGCTGGGCGTGGAGATGTGTGCCTATAGTTCCAGCTACTTTGAAGACTGAGGTGGAAGGATCACCTGAGTCCAGCAGATCGAGGCCATGGTGGCCATGAGCGTGTCACTGCACTCCAGCCTGGGTGACAGAGTAAGACCAAAAAAAAAAAAAAAGAAAGGAAACGGAAAAGAAAAAAAGAATACGGGTCTTCTGTTGCCAATTCCCTTGTTTTGTTTTCCATTACTACATGCTAATCTAGTGATTATTACTATTAAAGGTTTTAGACCTAAATTACATTTTCCCTCCAATATTAATTCCACATCCTATTTTGTTTCCTAGTATGTAAAAACCAGTCATTATTTCTCTCATTAAATAAAATATATGTGAAAGTATTTTGTAAATTTTAAGGCACTGGACTAATGTACATTTGAAGGCTAGTAGGATCAGCATTTTTTTTTCTTGCAAGTTAGGGGACTGATTTAAATTGGTAAATGAAGTGGGTGAAAGGATATCTTTATAGCATTTACAATTCTATAGTGTGATGTTGACTGAATTAGGGAGCTTTTTAAAAAGAGAAATGACTGGCCGCAGTCCTTGGGACCAATTCTTACAATTTGGGAACATTGGTAGTATTCAGTCGAATACCCATACCTTTTTGACTTAGCTTGGAGAAGGTATAAAGGAGCTTTCCAAAGTGTGGAGGATCAGGAAAGATGCACTAACTCCTGTAGCTGTTTACATTTATCTCAAATTAAACAAGGTTTCACTGAGCACTGGTTATGATCAGGGTCCCATTTCTACTACTCTGGGATACAGAGCATTGGGATTGCATTTTGAGGGGTTTTAGGGCACTCCTAAAAGCCCAGCGGGGGCGGGCTTGGTGGCTCGGTTGTAATCCCAGCACTATGGAAGGTCGAGGTGAATGGATTGCCTGAGCCCACGGGTTTGAGACCAGCCCCAGCAACTTGGTGAGACCTCATCTCTACAATAAATCAAAAATTAGCCAGGCGTGGTAGCACGTGCCTGTAGTTTTTGAGTGCCACCAACTCAAAAAAAAAAAAAAAAGTAAATAAATAAAATAAAATTAAATTAAAAGAAAAGCCCAGCGGGGCTTCAAATGAGTAGGAACACACACTTGGCACTTCTTATGCTTTTCTTTAGCTGTGTTACAATTAAGAAGTCATCCTTTAAGGATAACTTGTTAACTTAGAGAAAGTTCAAATTCCTTAGAGCATGGGGGAATTCAAGGACCTCCAAATTGTTCATAATCTACCTTTCCAGTCATAACTCCCAGTGTTGCCAGGAACTAACTCTCTGCTCTAGTTAAATTGGTCTGCTCACTACCTCCTGGGCATGTTTTTCACCTCAGTTATCTTTCTTTTTAGATCTACGCTGTCCTTTATGGTAGCCACTAGTAACATATGGCTATTGGGTACTTGAGATTTGGCTATCCTAAACTGAGATGCATTGTGTTAGATACACCCTCAATTCAAAAATGTAGCACACACACAAAAAGCAAAATCTTGGCTGAGGTGAGTGGATTGCCTGAACCCGCGGGTTCGAGACCCATCTGGGCAACTTGGCGAGACCTCATCTCTACAATAAATCAAAAAGTCAGCCAGGCGTGGTAGCACGCGCCTGTAGTTCCAGCTACTTGGAAGGTTGAGGCGGAAGGATCGCCGGAGCCCAGCAGGTCGAGGCTGTGGTGGCCGGGAACGGCCACTGCACTTGTCTGGGTGACAGAGTGAGACTCCAACTCAAAAAAAAAAAAAAAAGCAAAATCTTATTAATATATATATATTTTTTGAGTCAGAGTCTCAGTCTGTGGTCCAGGTTGGAGTGTAGTGGTACACTCACATCCACTGCAGCCTCAGCCTACTGGTCTCTGCGATCCTTTGGCCTCAACCTTCTAAGTAGCTGGAACTACAGGTGCGTGCTACCACATCTGGCTAATTTTTCGATTTATTGTAGAGACAAGGTCTCACCAAGTTGCCCAGGCTGGTCTCAAACCCCTGAGCTAAGGCAGTCTTCTCGCCTCGGCCTCCCAAAGTACTGGGATTACAGGTTTGAGCCACCACGCCTGGCCATTAATCTTTAAATATTAAAACGTTAATATTTGGACATATTGGGTTAAATAAAAACATTAGAATTAATTTCACCTATTTTTTTACTTTGACTACTAGAAAGTGTAAAATGTATCTATGATTTGCAACGTATATATTCTTCATTAAAATTGTTTTTTTTAGCCGGGCTCGGTGGCTCAGCCTGTAATCCTGCGCTTTGGGAGGCTGAGGTGAGTGGATTGCCTGAGCCCGCGGGTTCAAGACCCGCCTGGGCAACTTGGCGAGACCCCCATCTCTACAATAAATCAAAAAATCAGCCGGGCATGGTAGCGCATGCCTGTAATTCTGGCTACTCGGAAGGCTGAGGTGGAAGGATCACCGGAACCCAGCAGGTCGAGGCTGCAGTGGCCAGGAGCGGCCACTGCACTCCAGTCTGGGTGACAGAGTGAGACTCCAACTCAAAAAAAAAAAAAATTATTTTTTTTATTCAGGGGGTATGTGTGCAGGTTTGTTACATGGCCATATGGCCAAATGGCCAAATGGTGTGGTTTGGGCTTCTAGTGTACCCAATAGGTAATTTTTAAACCCTCACATCCTCCTTGCATTGCATTATATAATCTTTTTTTTTTTTTTTTTTGAGACAGGGCCTCATTCTGTCACTCAGGATAGCGTGAAGTAGTACAATCATAGCTCACTGCAGCCTCAAAGTCTTGGCATGCAACGCCATGCCCTGCTAATTTTAAAAATTATTTGGGTTTTGCTAGGTTGCACAGGCTGGTCTCAAACTCCTGCCTTGGCTTCCCTAAGGGCTGGGAGTACAGGTATGAGCCACCATGCCCCGCCCCTGCATTATTTTATTTATTTCTCTTGTTTGGGGAAATCAATACATCCAGAATGCAATGGATGAGTCTCACCCATGAAAAACCACCTTCATGATCATGGTATCTCCCCTGTCAGGTAAGTGGTATTGCATTATATTTTAAATGAACAGCGCTCCTCTAGACAATTAGCCAAAGTAGAACTGGGCCTACCATCCAAGCCCATATTTGTACTTTCTTGCTGAAATAATAAAGCTATGAATGATAGAACATTCTATGTGTGACTTCATACACTTGAGGTAGTGATGGATGTGTCATCAAACTAAAGTTGCTATAACTGATCAGCTGGCAGCTCAAGAAAGACTTTGTGCCAAAGGGAGTAGGACAATGCGTGGCATACAGCAACTGCTCAATAAGTGTTAGATAGCTTCTTTTAGGCACTGACACTAAAAACAAAAAACAAAACATTGAATCTCATCTTTATCCCCCATTTGTTCCATTCTATATACTGTATAAAACTAGAATAATCTTCCATATTTTTTACAGATGTAATTATTTGCTCAAAATCTTTGGTTTAATTTCCATATTGCCAATAGGAAGCTTTCATTGAGCATTCAAGTCTTTTCAAAACTTATCTTTTGGTATTCCCCTCCATAAAATTTGGGCTTTCATGAAACTAGACTGAGTTAATATACATAAAACACATAGAACCCTGCCTGATCCATTCTAAGAACTATGTTAAGTCTTAGCTATTATCATTGCTTATTTTTACTTGAATATGCTGTATTCATTTCTACCTCCAGAACACAGCTAATTCCCTTTTCCTATATGAATACCTCAATCTCCCAAGGACGAGTGACTTAAATTATCAATGACCAGCATGATCCAATTATTACTGTTGGAAAAACAACTTAAATATTCTTAAAATAGACAGAATCTGTAAAACATGAACCCCAATTTACCACAAAATAAAATTTAAGATGGGATGAAACAGAAATAAAAGGTATTACTTCTTTCATTCAAGAGACACTAAACTTATGGACATTTTTTTTTTTAAGCAAAAGTCCCCCAAAATATAATGGGTTCAGGATTTAGGGAAGTTACTCTCTAATTCTGGCATATATTAGAGTAACCTGGGAGCTTTCAAAAATACAGTGGCCTGGGCCCCACCCCAGATTCACTGAAAGTTAAGGCAGGCCTCAGGCACTTGAGTTTCAAGTTTCATAGGTGATTCTCATGTGTAACTGTATCTGACCATCATTGGTCTAGTTAAGAGAAACTTTAGTTTAAGAAGATTAGTAATGCTGAGGCAGAAGGATTGCTGGAGCCCAGCGGGTCGAGGCTGTGGTGGCTGGGAGCGGCCACTGCATTCCAGTCTGGGCAATGGAGTGAAACTCCAACTCAAAAAAAAAAAAAAAAGAAGATTGATAATGTTTGGCATATATTTCTTGATGTTCTCCTAAAGTTGTTTTTAAACTCAGGATACTAATTAACTGATTAACCTACAATGACTTACGTTTATGAGCAGTGTTCTAAAAAAATCCCCCAAAACAAAATAAAACTTCTGGGCTTGATTTAGGGGTTAGAAAAAGACATATACTCCCCAATTCCACACTGAGTGTTCATCTAAAAGCCTGTCTGTTGATCTGACTTCTAGTAAAAAGTTTCAAAACAGAATTAAGTAAATATATATTTAATATGTACAGTATTTACAACTTACAGATTTTACACCTCAAAATTATATAGTTAAGCCTGTTGTGAAAAAGTTGGCATTTTGGTATACAACACTTCAAAAATGTCAAAAACAACTTTACTTTAAAAATATTTTACACTTTCCAAAGTTCTGTAGCTCACTGGCTCATCTTATCTAAACAATCCAGTTAAATACTTAAATCTCTAGGCATGAAGTGACTAATATACTGAAAGACAACACTTTTTATACAAGAGCAGATCTGATAAGAAATTTCAGGTCTTTAAAACGTTACAACAATGCCCCTTTCACTCTCCAATCCTGAGACAACAAATCCTGTAGTTCTCCCTCATCATCGCTGTCAGTATGTTCCTCTTCCTTTTTCTGCAGTTCTTTTATGGTAAGGATCTCTTTAAGCTTATTTTTTATTTCATCCTGGCGATTCCGCAGTTTTTCCACTCGGCGGTAACATTCTATCTGTTCATCGATCTCCCCAATCTGGCGGTCCAACCGTCCCTCCTCATCCTCTTCAGCAACTATGGCTTCGGAAATAGTGTTGACCTGCCTCATGGCTTTTTGAAATTCGTCCCATTCCTTGTCCATCTGATCCTTTGGGGCATCAACCTTTCGTACCTTTGCATCTACCTCAGGGTCGTCAAAAAAACCTTCCGGTAATGCTTCCGCGGTGTTTTCTCTCCTTTCCACCACTTTTTCATGTACTTCTGCTTTTTCGATTGACCCTGAATGAGGAATTATGGGGGCCTTGGGAGGATTTGTATTAAACAAATCGTTTGACAGCACACCACTTGTTAGTTCCCGCGAGGATGAAAGCGAGTGTTCCTTGCCCTGTGCGTCGGGCTTGCTGGCGTCCTCCCTTTTTCTTTCTCCTCCTCCCTCCTCTTCCTCTTCCTCCTCCTCCTCATCTTCATAATCAGGCAGCAAACCGAGTCCCAAATGCTTACTGGAAGTCGCTCTAGTGGACTCCTTTACTGTTCTGTCAAAGTTGGTGGGCAAAGCGGACGTGGAGGGCTGTACCTGAGGCATCGAGGAAGACTTGGCTCTCTTGACATCCTGGCAGTCTGCGTCGGGAGCCTTCCTCTTGGCGGACTGAGGAGCGGAGCTGGCGGACGTACCCTGGGTGGCTTCCTTCGCCCCTTTCAGCTCGGCCACTTTCTCTCGGTGCTGCTTTCCCAGGACGTGAGTCTGCCACAGGAGCTCGCTCTTCACCGGGGTGTTACACAGGACACAGCTCAGCTGCCCCAAACGGTTGTACTTCGCAAATGGGGATTCTATCCGTTTCCGATTGTTGCTCAGACGCTGTTTCTCCTTCATCAATCGCCGCAGTTCTTCCTGGCTCACCACTCGCTTTCCAGACGCAGTCCGAGCCGAAGCGGAGGACGCCATGACGGCGACCAGAGTCCAGGCGATTCTGGCTTCCGTCTCGGCGAGGCCTGATGACGTCACTTCCCTCCGGGCGATGATTGGCCGAAGCTCAGGAATGTGGGGTGGGGCGTCAGGGTTTTTGCTGAATATCGCGACTGAAGCTGTTTTTGCACTTAACGGTCGCGCCATGGCTGCGATAAGTGCTGTAAACTCCAAGGCAGAGGTGGCTCGGGCCCAGGCAGCCTTGGCGATCAATATATGCGCCGCCCGAGGGCTGCAGGATGTGCTGCGGACCACCTTGGGTCCTAAGGGCACCATGAAAATGTGAGGCGGCGATTGGAGCGGCGGTTTGGCCGCCGGGGGCTCGAGAAGGTGTCTGGCGGCCTCGAGGCAGCCGTTCCGCGGATATTGGAGCGGGAGGACGCTCCCGCGGGCCTGGTTTCCCTCACTCTCACTCCTGCCCGGAGGCATCAGTAGTTTGGTGGGGGAGAGGAAGAAAAGCCTCCCCGAGGGAAGGGCCACATGGATGGAGTTGTGACGGCCCCTTCCCTGCTCGTTAAGGGTCTTCTGTGATTAGAAGGTTCATTTAGTGTCTCATTGGAAATATAAAGCATTTAACTCCTCTGCTCTTTAAGACTATATGCCCTTAGTCCATGAATTGGACAGATAGTTTGGTTTATGTATAGCAGCTTGTTGTAGTGGAGGGGGCTTTGGAGCCAGGAAGCCCTGGGTTCAAATCCAAGTTCTACTTGACTCTCTTGGCCTGCGCTTCTTCATATCTGTTCATCCTTTCAGCATACATTTATGTAGCAACATTTTCTTTAGATAAGAGTGAGGAAAAGAGACTAGTGAGAGCAAAAGAGTGTACGAGGAGAGGTACATGCTCACAGGAATTAGCAAAACAAATTACTATTAACGGTAAAAGAGGGCACTTATGTACTAGGTGCTGGGAATGCAGAAATGACAGTTTCTGTTCTTTAGGAGATCTGGTAGAGACAGATAATCATATGCATCTAATTATATATAGATGCATATGATTACACTGGGGAAAGGGACTAATTACTGATGGCAGAAGGAAAAACTTCTTAAATAACATGATAAAAAAAAGTTTAATCATAATCTTGAAAGAGGAATAAGAGTTCACCTGTTGGAGAAGGGAGTAAAGGCCTTCTAGGCAAAGTAATTTCAGGAATAAGAAACCCAACAGATACAAAACCTAAGCATGGTGTATTCAGGGAAACCAAAGGATTTGCCAGTGTTTGAGGCAGGAAAGATAGACATAAACCAGATTGGGAAAGGTCGAGTATGTCATTGCTAAGTTCGTTTGGAGAATGTAAAAATCACTGAAGGCAGCCTAGCATGGTGGCTCATGCCTGTAATCCCAGGACTTTAGGAAGCTGAAGAAGGAGGATCACTTGCGGCCAAGAGTTTGAGATCAGCCGGGCTAGGTGGCTTAGCCTGTAATCCCTCGCCTTTGGGAGGCTGAGGTGGGTGGATTGCCTGAGCCTGCGGGTTCGAGACCCGCCTGGGCAACTTGGTAAGACCTCATCTCTACAATAAATCAAAAAATTAGCGGGGTGTGGTAGCGCGCGCCTGTAGTTCCAGCTACTTGGAAGGCTGAGGCGGAAGGATCGCCGGAGCCCAGCAGGTCGGGAGCGGCCACTTACACTCCAGAGTGAGACTCCAACTCAAAAAAAAAAAACAAAAAACAAAGAGTTTGAGATCAGCCCGGTCAATGTAGCAAGACCCCCGTTACTACAATAAAATAAAATAATTAGCCAGGTGTGGTGGCTCATGCCTGTAGTCCTAGTTCTTACAGAGACTGAGGAGGGAGAATCATTTGAGCCCAGGAGTTGAAGCTGCAGTGAGCTATGATTGTGCCACTGTACTCCTAACTCCAGCCTGGGTGGTGGAGCGAAACCCTGTGTCTTAAAAAAAAATCATTGAAGGATTTTTTTTTTTAAATCAGAGAGTTGCGTTTAGAAAGATAAATGCAGTATGGAGGGTAGGTTTAAATTTGGAGATATCAGGATGCTAAGTAGAGATGATGATGACAGTAGATAGAAATGGAGAGAAGGGGGCAGACTCAAGAGACATTTAGGCTGTAGGATTGATAGAATTTGGTAGCCTAATAAGGGGTGAAGGAAACTGAGTTGAGTGACTGAATGAGAACATTCACCAAAATAAAAAACCTGCAGGAAATTTGCAAGTTTGTGCTTTGTAGACTTCCAAATAGTCTTTGACGGAACCATTGTTCATAACTCATGAACTGCTTTTATCTTTAAACCTGTAAATGCTCCATTTGGGATGAAACCGCCATAAGCAGTCCATCTGGGGAGAAGTAATTCTA
This sequence comes from Carlito syrichta, assembly GCF_000164805.1. NCBI lineage: Eukaryota > Metazoa > Chordata > Mammalia > Primates > Tarsiidae > Carlito > Carlito syrichta. The sequence continues at coordinate 23,685 of NW_007247117.1, forward strand.
TGAGCAGCAAATGGTGGTAATCACCATAGTATCTCCCTATGGTACAGTGGAAGTTTTCCCAAGCCTAGTTCTCTGTAATAAAGATAGCGGAGTGGCAAGCACTGGGAGTGTCTTGCTTGAGTCATGCCATGTGAGGGTAATAACATCACTCTTCTCTGAACAGGCTTGTTTCTGGTACAGGTGACATCAGACTCACCAAAGATGGCAATGTTCTGCTCCATGAGATGGTGAGCTGCTGCTGCTGACGTCAGTAAACCTTAATCAGCCTTAATTAAAAACATAGTACAACTTGTATATCTTTAAGCCAAGCCTGCAGCTAAATAAATATGACAGTCTTGAGACGTACTTGTTGGATTAAACCTCAATAAAAAATGTTTTTTGGTTGTTTCCAAATATTTGTATAGTCCAAGTAATAACTTATGGATACTTAAACATTAATAGTATCTTTTAAGAACATTCCATTATGTTCTTTGTAATCATGGGAAAATAAAAAATCCTTTGCAATTTTAATAAATGAATTCATCTTTGAGATTGAAGGATTTAATCTTATTTTGGAAATGTCACTGCATTCTGAAGCAAAGTCTTTTATAAGATGTTCAGACCTCATTACTTCTCACTTTTTAAATTTTGGACTTGACATTTAAGTAGTGATAATATAAAATTTGTAAACTTGTAGAAAGAAACTTATTTCATTTCTTAATTTTACTGTTGACCCTTAGGTTATCTTGTTTTCGGTTGCCTACTTCCTTATCTCATCCTCTATCTTTTTTAATATGTTGCTTACCTTTTCCAGCAAATTCAACATCCAACAGCCTCCTTGATAGCAAAAGTAGCAACAGCTCAGGATGACATCACAGGGGATGGTACTACTTCAAATGTTCTAATTATTGGAGAGTTACTAAAACAAGCTGATCTTTACATTTCTGAGGTATTACAATTTCATATAATTCACATTTTATTTTGAGTGGAAAGTTTTTTTACTAGTAAAATGGTTTAATTATCAGAGAATAAAAGTTAATTTTAATAAACATATTCTTGTACAATTATAAATGCAAAAATAATGAATTTTTTTGACAAAATAATGTCTTTTACTGAAATTATATACCTCTTTAAAATAAAATATTTAAGATAGATAAAAAGGTTAAAATTTACCCATGTACCCATGGGTAATTGCCTAAGAAAGAAAACACACTAATAAAGTTGAAACCAAATTATGCATCTTTAAAACAAATAACTTGGAGAAAAAATATTGAAGATTTTCTACATTGTAAGTTTGCCTATCTTTCTAGTTTGATTTTCCTTTATAAACCATCTACTGTAGCCAGACGTCTTCATTCACTAGCCTCTGAAATCATCACATTTCCACCTTGGTGTCTTTGTTTAGTCTATATTATTTTCTTGGCATTATTTATCTCTTTTGTCTAATTAAGTATTTTAATTTTTACTCTCAGGAATCATTTCAGCAAAGCATAACCTGGTCAAAGTGCTAGAATTATTACTTCTTTGTGTTCCATTTGTTTTTGGGAATTGTCTATTATTTAGTACCTGCCACTTGGCTGTAAACAGTAGCAACTTGACTAAAATTCACTTAAACAATAAGGAAATTATTATCTCCCATAATGGAACATTGAGAGATAAGGCAGGCTTTCTAAGGTTGAATGATTACAGAAGTCAGTCAGTTCAAGTACTCAAGTCCTTTGTCTCCTAGCAATTCCACTCCCAATGCTGTTCCATCCTAAGGATTATTTTCATCCTGAGTATAAGACTTTCAGAGGAAATCAGGGCTGACCGTGTCCCTTAGTAATACTCAGCAAGAGGGCAAAAGAAAATATTCACAATATAAATCCTTCCTGTAGTATAATTGGGCCAACTTTAGTTTTTTTTTTTTTTTTGAGTTGGAGTCTCACTCTGTCACCCAGACTGGAGTGCAGTGGCTGCTCCTGGCCACCGCAGCCTTGACCTGCTGGGCTCCGGCGATCCTTCCGCCTCAGCCTTCCAAGGAGCTGGAACTACAGGCGCATGCTACCATGCCCGGCTCATTTTGATTTTTGGTTTATTGTAGAGATGAGGTCTCGCCAAGTTGCCTAGGCAGGTCTCGAACCTGTGGGCTCAGGCAATCCACTCACCTCAGCCTCCCAAAGGCGCAGGATTATAGGCTGAGCCACCAAGCCAGCTCAACTTTAGTTTTATGTCCATCCTAATCCAATAACAGTTTTTAGGGGAATTGACTTAGACTAATCAGGATCCACTCCTTGAGGTAGGGATAGGGTAAGCTTCCTTTGAAGTAGAAACAGAAGAGGAATACCCAAGCAGATATTAGGATTGTGTCAGGAAGAAAGAAATTTGGGAAGGGCAAAGTGGTAACAGACATTGACATAGTTATGAAGCTCTATGACCATACAGTAATAGAGTTAGGCACAGGAAATGATAGAAACAGTAAGGCTGGAGGGCTATCCTAAACTATGCTATGTCATCAGGAAGCACTCTAGAGGCAGTAAGACCAGGATTAAATCTTCAGGATGAGGAAGAGTGAGCCAGATGAAAGATAGAGGGGGTTGAGGAGAATGGCATTCCAGACAGTAGGAACAAAATGAGCAAAGGCACAGAGAAGAGAAGCAAAATGGTATTATATGGAGCTACAAACAGTTTGGTGTTGCTGGAATTTCAAGAGACGTGGACAGTAGTGGAGAAGAAGTTGGAGAAGGAGATGGAAGGCCAGATCTGGGCAACTGGGGGGCACCTAGTATGCTAGCTAAGAAGCTTGCACTTTATGCTGTGGTGTTACAGATCTAACACAACACTTTAATGACTCATAGGGTCAGATTGATATTTATATATCTGGGGGACAACTTTTTAAAAAACTGTACTAAGTCTCAAAATGGGCAACAATTTTAGCAGTCAGGACCAGAGGTTTTCATAGTAATCGAGATGAGAGACTGTGGGGTCCTAGACCAATGAACATTTTGAAAATGGTAAATAACACAAGCTCTAGAGTCAGGTCTTATGGTTTAAACCCTGGTTCCATGTCTTACTGTCTTGGTGATCTAGGGCAAATTACATTATTCATTAAAGTCTCGGTTTCCTCATCTGTGAAATAGGGATAAAACACCCACTTAATAGTGTTGAGAGGATTAAATTAAGTAATTCGTATAAAGCCTTTAGAGTCATGCTCAACACAAATGCTTAATAAACGTCAACTTTTATTTTACTTTATTTCTTTGAGTCAGGGTCTCTGTTGCCCAGATTGGAGTCCAGTGGCATGATCACGGCTCACCACAGTCTTGAACTCCTGGACTCAAGCAATCCTCCCTCTTCAGCCTGGGCAACAGAGTGAGGCCCCAACACGAAAAGAAAATGTAGGCTCACACATTGCATTCAATTGTCATGTCCTTTTAGTCTCTTTTAAGCCGAATTAGTTCCTGAGCCACCCTTTGTGCCTCATAACGTCAGTATTTTTAAGAAGTGTAGGCCAGTTATTTTGTAGAAAAAGTCCCTCAGTTTGGATTTGCCTATTTCCTCAATTTGACTCAGGTTATAGATTTTTGGTGGGAATATCACAGAAGTATTGTTGTGTTCTACTGAATGCATCCTATCAGGAGGCACATAATGCCTAACTCTCCCATTACTGTGACAGTAACTTTGATCTCTTGGTGAAGTGGTGACACCACAGTGGTCTATCTACCACTTTTCTTCGCATCAATGCTGGTTCTTTAACTCTACATTGAAAGGAGTCTTCTTTTATGCCCATTCAGAGGAGTACCACATGACAACAATATAGCCATAATTTTTGGAAATAAAAAGGACTTTTGCAATTTTTTGTACTAGACTTCAATTTTTTGTATAAGTTTGAAATAATTTCAAGCATGAAGCACTAAAAATGGCTATTTAAATAAATTATATACATGCACTATATTTTGTGGCATTAGTGCAACTTTTTTTGATATATGTGTTAATGGAAGGTTACTTTTACTTTACATGATTTACTTTATTATTTATAATTTTACATTAATGTTACAGGGTCTGCACCCTAGAATAATAGCTGAAGGATTTGAAGCTGCAAAGATAAAAGCACTTGAAGTTTTGGAAGAAATTAAAGTAAAAAAGGAAATGAGAAGAAAAATCCTCTTAGATGTAGCTAGAACATCTCTACAAACTAAAATTCACGCTGAACTGGCTGATGTGTTAACAGAGGTATTTTATTAAACGTTTGCATTCAGAATCAGTATAGCCTAACACATGGTGATATTTTTCTTTTTTTCTTTTCTTTTTTTTTTTTGAGTTGGAGTCTCACTCTGTCACCCAGATTGGAGTGTAGTGGCCGCTCCCGGCCACCACAGCCTCGACCTGCTGGGCTCCGGCGATCCTTCCACCTCAGCCTTCCAAGTAGCTGGAACTACAGGCGCGTGCTACCACGCCCGGCTAATTTTTGACTTATTGTAGAGATGAGGTCTTTCCAAGTTGCCCACGGGTCACGAACCCGTGGGCTCAGGCAGTCCACTCACCTCAGCCTCCCAAAGCGCTGGGATTACCGGCTGAGCCACTGAGCCCGGCTGATATTTTTCTTTTCCCATAAGATAAGTAAGTATTGCATGTGGTTCCTTTAAACATAAAATGTGGAAGGCAAATATTTACTTTGTAGCTTACATATAGACTAGATTTGACTGGACAGAACAGTATTTGTAATTTTTTCAGAAGTGTCATTTTTAGGCCTCCTTTTAATTGACTTGAAAGTTGAAAGAGGTTTGACTGCCTGTGGATCATCTCCTACGGGAACTCTGGAGTAGTATATTGATCTCTTTGAACCTAGAGGTCCCTATTTTATTTTGTGAGATGACATTGGGAAAGTTGTTTTAACAGCATGCTTTTTAGATAAGGTTACCACTTTAATGAAGCGTGATTGATATGATATATAATATTCACATCTGGGAAATGTATATTTGTTTTGCTTACTTCAAAGGTAGAATATATGCTACATAAAGACAGGATTGGCTGGATATTTTGGTTAGGCTTTTATCAGGTAGTGATTGTTTGATAATATCCTTATTGTTCCTAAGCTTTGGTTTCCTTTTTTAAATTGTATTTTATAGATGTGGGGTACAATTTAGGATTAGGTATACAAGTGGTCATTGTATAGGTAAAGTTTGGGCCTCCCTTTGGTCTCTACTTTGCCTGGTTTGAGATCAGGTACCCTTATTGATGTTGTATCTCCCCCAGCTTTGGTTTCTAAAACTTAAATATATTAGCTTATCAGGAATGATGAATTCGTAGCAAACTAATTCACAAGACATTGACAAACAAAGCAGAATGCTGTCTAACTAATTTACTTTGAGAAATACAAATGCTAAATGGACTGGAATACCTGGGTTGTTTCTGGTCAATTCTCTTTACTATTAGGAAAACCAGCTTGGGAAATCAGATTAAGATCAAACAATTTCTTGCTAAGCAGAGTCAGAAGAAAGGCTCTGTTGTGTTTTCTGCTGTTGGAGTACTCAAGTGACCCAGAACCTTCTTGGTATCTGGTTAGGGAACCCATTCTCTTTTGGTGTCACAGAAACACTAATATTCTTACTATCCTTATTAGGCCCCAAACCAAATATTATGTTACCTCAAGTAAACTTTTCTAAGATACAGTTTAAAAAAATATTCATGTTTTAGGGTAGTTATACCTTAGCTGTTAATTTCCTATAGTCATTTATGACTTTCATATTATGTTCTGAGTTAAACAATAAGACATGCTTTTTTCTTTTTTTTTCATCCAAGGCTCACTCTGTCACCCAGGCTGGAATGTGGTGGCACAATCACAGGTCACCACAGTTTTGACCTCCCAGCTCAGACAATCCTTCCTCCTGAGTACTTTGGATCATAGGCACATGCCACCATGCTCAGCTAATTTTTTTATTTTTTTGTAAGGGCAGAGTCTCACTATGTTGCCCTGACTGATCTTGAACTCCTGGGCTCAAGTAATCCTCTTGCCTCAGCCTCGCAAAGTGCTGGGATTATAGACATGAGCCACTGTGCTTATCTCTTTTTTTAATTTTAATTTTTTTTTAAATTTTAAAGATGTGGGGTATAATTCAGGGTTAGGTATACAGATATTCATTATGCAGGTCCCTTGTTGATGAAGTGTGCCCCTCCTTCCCCTGGCAGGCAGTTTCCCTCAACTGCCAATTCCACCACCCCCCACCGGCAGTTTCCCGCTACTGCCAATCCCTTTCTTATAGTATTATAATAATTGTTCGAGGTCTGCTTATGACTGAGAACATATGGTACTCTGTTCTTTGTTTCGGTGATAGATCATTGAGTATGATAACTCTAAATCCATCCAAGTTGCTGCAAAATCCATATGTTTTTCCTTCTTTATGGCTGCATAATATTGCATTGTATATATGTACCACATCTTTTAAAAATCCAGTCCAGCTTCGATGGGCAGCATTGTTAGTTCCATGTTTTTACTATTGTGAATAGAGCTGCAACAAACATGCATGTGCAGGTATCTTTTTTGTAGAATGATTTTTGTTCCTCTGGATTTATTCCCAGTAGGGGGATTGCTGAGTTATATGGAAGGTCAATTTCTAGTTCGTTCAGAAATCACCACACTGTCTTCCAAAGAGGATACACTAGTTTGCATTCCCACCAGCAGTGTAGATGCTTGCCTTTTTCTCCTCATCCTCGCCAGCACCTATTTGTTGTTTGTTTTATTAATGATGGCCATTCTTACTGGAGTTAGATGATATCTCAATGTAGTTTTGATTTGCATTTCTCTGATGATGAGTGAGGCTGAGCACTTTTTCTTTTTCTTTTTTTTTTGAGTTGGAGTCTCACTCTGTCGCCCAGACTGGAGTGCAGTGGCCGCTCCCGGCCACCGCAGCCTCGACCTGCTGGGCTCTGGTGATCCTTCCGCCTCAGCTTTCCAAGTAGCTGGAATTACAGGCGCGCGCTACCACGCCCGGCTGATTTTTTGATTTATTGTAGAGATGAGGTCTCGCTGCCCAGGCGGGTCTCGAACCCGCGGGCTCAGGCAATCCACTCACCTCAGCCTCCCAAAGGCGCGGGATTATAGGCTGAGCCATCGAGCCCGGCTAGCACTTTTTCATGTGTCTGTTGGCTGCCCGTTTATCTTCTTTTGAGAAGTGTCTGTTCATGTCTTTTGCCTACTTTTTAATGGGGCTGTTTGTTTTTTTCCTTTTGGCCCATTTGAGTTCCTTGTAGATCCTAGATGTTAGGCCTTTGACCTGATATATCTTAAATGATATATTCCTGGAGGCCAGGTGCAGTGGCTCATGCCTATAATCCCAGCACTTTGGGAAGCTGAGGTGAGAGGATTGCCTGAGCCCACAGGTTCAAGACTAGCCAGGGCAACTTGGCAAGACCGCATCTCTATAATTAAAAAAAAAAGTTAACTAGGCGTGGTGGTGCATGCCTATTAGAGGACTGAGGTGGAAGGATCACCTGAGCCCCCTGCAGGTTGAGGTTGTGGTGGCCATGAGCGTGCCACTGCATTCCAGCCTGGGCGACAGAGTGAGACTCTTATTCAAAAAAAAAAAAAAAAAAATCTCTGGTGATATGTGGCAGAATAAATAAGACATATCTTTCTGGAGTGTCAATTTTACTTTACAATTTTAGGGGAAAGCATTAATTTCACATTAAAACAAACATGTATATATTGAAGCATGATATGGAAACTTCACAATAAAACATGTGACAAAAATTTTATGTTATTATAGCCAGCAAATTTGACCTATTTCCTTAGCTTGCATTTTCTCCTTTTCCATTAAGGAGTCCTTTGGTTAAAAAGTTTAGATAGGGCCGGGCTCGGTGGCTCAGCCTGTAATCCCAGCACTTTGGGAGGCCGAGGTGAGTGGATTGCCTGAGCCCGCGGGTTCGAGACCCACCTGGGCAACTTGGCGAGACCTCATCTCTACAATAAATCAAAAAAATTAGCCGGGTGTGGTAGTGCGTGCCTGTAGTTCCAGCTACTCGGAAGGCCGAGCTGGAAGGATCGCCGGAGCCCAGCAGGTCGAGGCTGCGGTGGCCGGAAGCGGCCACTGCACTCCAGTGTGGGCGACAGAGTGGGACTCCAACTCAAAAAAAAAAAAAAAAAAGTTTAGATAGGCCGGGCTCGGTGACTCAGCCTGTAATCCCAGTGCTTTGGGAGGCAGAGGTGAATGGATTGCATGAGCCCGTGGGTTCGAGACCTGCCCGGGCAACTTGGCAAGACCTCATCTCTACAATAAATAAAAAAAAATTAGCAGGACATGGTAGTGCTCACTTGTAGTTCCTGCTACTTGGAAGACTGAGGCAGAAGGATCGCCGGAGCCTAGCAGGTTGAGGCTACGGTGGTCAGGAGAGTGCCACTGCACTCCAGTCTGGGCAACGGAGTGAGACTTCAACTCAAAAAAAAAAAAAA
>NW_007247117.1:32451-41395 GCF_000164805.1 Carlito syrichta
AGGCGGGTCTTGAACCCGTGGGCTCAGGCAATCCACTCACCTCAGCCTCCCAAAGTGCGGGATTACAGGCTGAGCCACCGAGCCTGGCTGATATTATTATTATTATTATTACTATTTTGAGTAGGAGTCTCACTCTGTCACCCAGACTGGAGTGCAGTGGCATGCTCATGGCCACTGCAGTCCCTACCTGCTGGGCTCAGGTGATTCTTCCACCACAGCCTTCCAAATAGCTGGAACTATAGGCACGTGCCACCACACCTGGCTAAGTTTTTGATTTATTGTAGAGACGAGGTCTCGTCAAGTTTCCCAGACTGGTCTCGAACTTCTGGACTCAGGTAATTCTCCTGCCTCCACCTCCCAAAGTACTAGGATTACAAGTGTGAGTCATCACGTCTAGCCAGATCTTATTTTAAGATTGTAACTTCTTAAAGTCTTATCTTAGTTTCTTTATCTGTAAAATAAAGAGTTTGGACCTGATAATCTCTGAAGTTTCTTTAGACTCTAAAGTGTCCATAGAGGACAGGTGCAGTGGCTTGTGCCTGTAATCCTAGTACTCTGGGACTTTGAGGTGAGAGGATCATTTGAACCTAGGAGTCTGAACCCAGTCTGGGCAACAGAGTGAGACCCTCATCTTTACAAAAAAAATTGTTTAAAAAAAATTGAAGTGTCCATTGGCTTTGGTTTTTATCAGTATCCATAATAAAGTAACACTTGTTGGCCCTGCCCTATGTTTTGAAATCTGAAGGCCTTTACCTGTTTAATCTGGTGATAGATTACTTAGTCCATTGGTTTCTTTGAGTAGTTCAAATAATTTACTGTTTTCATTCACTTCTCTTTCAGGCTGTGGTGGATTCTGTTTTGGCAGTTAGAAGACCAAATTATCCTATTGATCTCTTCATGGTAGAAATCATGGAGATGAAGCATAAATCAGCAACAGATACAAAGTAAATTATATAAACTTTGACAACACATAGGAATACTTGGTTTTCTTCAGATGTTCTTTCATTAACTTCATTAGTTACTTTTAATCAACATGAATCTATTCATTCAACATATATTAACTGGATACTTGCCATGAACCAGTCACTGTCCTAGGTGCTGGGGATGAAGGGTAAACAAAACAGTTTCTCTCCCCAAAGAAGCTTACATTTCTAAGTGAAATAGAAAGAAAAAATCAAGTGTATGGTTTTATAGTGGTCAGGGAAGGCCATTCTGATACAAAACTAGTAAGCTAAGAGGTCTCTGAAGAAATAAGGGAGCTATGCCTGGTCATATCTGGAACAGTAGTGTTCTAAGCAGAGAGAATAACAGCTGGAAAGGCCGTGAGGCAGAATTGTGATCGGGGTGTTCCAGTTTGCCCAGGAGGAGGAAGAAGAAGGAGATGAGGTTAGAGGAGAGAGAGGGGCCAGATCTGGAGTACCTTGTTGATTTTGGACTTAACTCTTCATAAAATTTCCATTACATGAAATTATAAGCACATATAAGAATGAGAGGAGACCCAAAAACCCAGAATTTATTTATAAAAAATTGTATATTTATTCTTACATTTTTAAACTTTAGTCACCTTCAAAGTACACTCCATTTGATGCAGTACACCTGTCAAGACCCTTTTCCATTGCTCTAAACAGTTTTTGAACTCATCAATTTTGATATCTTTTAGTGCTTCTGATGTTTTTTGTTTCACCTCTTCCATGTTAGCAAAAGGTTTCCCTTTGAGTACCTTTTTCTTTTGGGGAAACAAACAAACAAACAAAAACTAACTCAGGATGAGATTGAGTGAATAGGGATAGTGGTGCTCGTGGCTCATGTAGTTTTTGGTCAAAAACTGCTGAACACTCAGCACGGTGTGAGCAGCTATGCTCGTAAATCATCTGTCATGAAATGGGCAAATCCCTTGAAAGAATCTCTTTAAAAAAATTCACTGAAGCCCAACGCAGCCTCTCACAACAATGCTAGCTGATACACTGATGTTTATGGGTTCCCAGAACACTTACCTAGTGTGGGAAGCCTGTAATACAAGGGACCCACCCTCTAAAAAATAATTCCATTGTTTTTTCGGAGCTCCCTCTTGTATAGAGAGAATAGGGAACGTCCATATACCTGTTCTCTATTTTACCTGTTTCTAATGTATAGCCAATCTCATTTCAACCATATCCCTCTTTCCCCTTCCTACCCTAGCTTATTTTGAAGCAAATCTAGATATCATATATCTCCCGTAAATACTTTATAAATATAAAGCCCCTTATTTTTATCTAATAGATCCACAAAACATTACCACATCTAAAAAATTATTAATAGTTCATTAATACCATCACGTATCCAATTTGTATTCCAATTTTAACAATTGTCTCAGATGATTATTTATCTAGTTTTGTTTGGATTAGGATCCATACGTAGTCAACATATTGCATTTATTTGATAAATCTTTTAAGTCTCTGTTTATTTAAGATTCTCTCTTCCTCTCATTGTTTTTTTTGTTTGTTTGTTTTTGTTTTGGAGTCGGAGTTCCACTCCGTCGCCCAGACTGGAGTGCAGTGGCACGATTCCAGCCACTGCAGCCTCGACCTGCTGGGCTCTGGCAATCCTTCCGCCTCAGCCTTCCAAGTAACCGGAACTACAGGCACACGCTACCACACCCGGCTAATTGTTTTTTTTTTTAATTGTAGAGCTGAGGTCTCACCAAGTTGCCTGGGCCGGTCTCAAACCTGAGGGCTCAGGCAATCCACTCACCTTGGCCTCCCAAAGCGCTGGGATTACAGGTTGAGCCACCCAGCTCTGCCCTCTCATTGTTTTTCGCCTTGATAATTATTTTGAAAAAGTTTGGTTGTTTGTTTGAAGAGTGTTTGTGGGAAGACTTGATTGCTTATGCTGTTTTCTTAATGGTAATAGTACTAGTTAGGTTTTCTACTTATTTTTTGGATCATTTTGGTAAGTAATGTTTTCCAGGAACTTATCCCTTTTGTCTAATTCTTTGACATTTTTGGCATGACATTTTCATAAATATCTTTTTGACACAAAATGTTCATAAGCATCTGGTTTGCAGGCTCTATAGTGATGTCACCGTTTTTTCCCATTATTATTTTTGCCCTCCTCTTTTTTTGTTTGATACATTTTCCCAGAAGTTTGTTTTATGTTTCATGTCTTTCTCTTTGTTATGTAACTTCTTTTACTCCTTTGGGATTTTGGGGGACTTTTCTGCTTCTATTTTAATGAGATAGCTACTTAGGTCATTAATTTTCAGGCTTCTGCTTTTGTAATACAGTATTTAAGGACTTAATTTTTCTCAAAATACTACTAAGCTGCATCCTTCAAGTTTTGATATATAGTTTTATAATTTTTATTTCATTTAAAATATTTTCTGAGTGCATTACTTACCTCAGCTCTTAGCTCATTGGGGATGGTAACTGGGACCCGGTGTCTACTCCTGTCGCCTTCGCCGCCTAACCCTTAGCCACTATGCATGAGTGTATCTCCATCCACATTGGCCAGGCTGGTGTCCAGATTGACAGTGCCTGCAGGGAGCTCTACTGCCTGGAACACGGCACCAGCCCAATGGCCAGATGCCAAGTGACAAGACCACTGGGGAAGGAGATGACTCCTTCAACATGTCCTTCAGAGAGGTGAGCGCTGCCAAGCATGTGCCCAGGGCAGTATTTGTAGACCTGGAACCCACGGTCATTGATGAAGTTCACACTGGTACCTACCGCCTGCTCTTCCACACTGAGCAGCTCATCACAGGCAAGGAGGATTCTGCCAACAACTATGTCCGAGGACACTACACCATTGGCAAGGAGATCATTGACCTCATCTTGGACCGAGTTTGCAAGACAGATCTTTAGGACTTCTTGGTTTTCTACAGTTTTGGTGGGGGAACCGGGTCTGGGTTCACCTCCTTGCTGATGGAACATCTCTCTGTGGATTATGGCAAAGAAGTCCAAGATGGAGTTCTCCATTTACCCAGCCCCCCAGGTTTCTACAGCTGTAACTGAGGTCTACAACTCCATCCTTACCACCCACACCATCCTGGAGCACACCTATTGTGCCTTCATTGTAGACAATGAGGTCATCTATGACATCTGTCATAGAAACCTTGATATTGAGCACCCAACCTACACTAACCTTAACCGTCTTATTAGCCAGATTGTGTCCTCTGTTACTGCTTCCCTCAGATTTGATGGACCCCAGAATGTTGACCTGACAGATTTCCAGACCAACCTGGTGCTCTATCCCTGCATCCACTTCCCTCTGGTCACATATGCCCCTGTCATCTCTGCTGAGAAAGCCTATCACGAACTGCTTTCTGTAACAGAGATCACCAATGCTTGCTTTGAACCAGCCAAGACCAGATGGTGAAATGTGAACCTCGCTATGGTAAATACATGACTTGCTGCCTGTTGTACTGTGGTGATGTGGTTCCTAAAGACGTCAATGCTGCCATTGCCACCATCAAGACCAAGTACAGCATCCAGTTTGTGGATTGGTGTCCCACTGGCTTCAAGGTTGGTATTAATTTCCAGCCTCCCACTGTGGTGCCTGGTGGAGACTTGACCAGGGTACAAAGAACTGTACATACGGAGCAACGCTACAGCCATTGAGGAGGCCTGGGCTTCCTGAACCACAAGTTTGACCTGATGTATGCCAAGCATGCCTTTGTTCACTGGTACCTGAGTGGGCGAGGGGATGGAAGAAGGAGAGTTTTCTGAGGCCTGTGAGGACATGGCTGGTCTTGAGAAGGATTATGAGGAGGTTGGTGTGGATTCTGTTGAAGGAGAGGGAGAGTAAGAAGGAGAGGAATACTAATTGTCTATTCCTTTCAGCCCTGCAGTATGTCATCTCCCAAAATTTCACTCCAACGTTAGCTGACAGACATTGAAGCTTTCTGGTTAGATTGTTCTCTCTCAGTGGTAATCATGTCTTTTCTATGTGTACCTGTAAGATTTTTCCATCATGTCTCAAAGTAAAAGCTTTAAGATAAAAAAAAAATTTCTGATTTCTACTAGAAGTGTGTTTCTTAATTTCAAAATATATGGGAAAATTTTAGTTATTTGTATCTAATTTAATTACATTATGGTCAGAGACTATGTTCTATGAGAGTTCATCCCTTTCAAATTTATGGGTTTTTTTTTAACTTTAAAAAATATTTTAGAATCATGGGACACATGAGGATTTGTTACATAGGTATATTACGTGAAAATGAGCTAATGTTGGAATTCCTTACGAGACAGCTCCTCTGTAGTGAGCATGGTACCCAATGGGTGATTTTGTGTCTTATCCCACTTGTCTCCCTCACTTCTTTGCATGCCCAGTGTCTGTTGTTTCCATCCTTTTCTTTTTCTTAATTTTTTTTTAAATTTGGGGGATAAAAATAGTTTTGGTCTGGGCTTTAAGAGTACCCACCACCCCCATCTGTGCACATTGTACTCAATAGGTGATTTTTTTTATCCCTTTAACCCTTCTTCTCCTTCCCCTTCTGAGTCTCCAGTGTCCATTATTCCATTCTCTATGTCTTTGCAGATCCTTAGTTTAGCTTCCACTTATAAGTGAGAACATATGGTGTTTGGTTTTCTGTTCGTGAGTTAGTTCGCTTAGGTTGATGTTCTCCAATTCCATACAAGTTGCTGCAAAAGACATTATTTCATTCTTTTTGATAGCTGAATAGTAGTCCATAATGTATATATGCCACATTTTCATTATCCACCGATTGGATGATGGACATTTAGGTTACTTCTACATCTTTGCAATTGTGAATTGTGCTGTGATGAACATGCAGGTGCAGGTATTTTTCTCATATAATGACCGCTGTTCTTTTGGGTAGATACCTAGTAGTAGGTTTGCTGGATCAAATGATAAATCTCCTTTTAGTTGTTTAAAAAATCTCCATACGACTTTCCACAGAGGTTGTACTAATTTACACTCCTGCCAACAGTGTATAAGTGTTCCCTTTTCTCCACATCCACACCAGCATCTGTTTTTTGGTTTTTAAAATAATGGTCATTCTGACTGGTGTAAGGTACTATCTTATTGTGGTTTTAATTTGCATTTTCCTGATGAGGAGTGATGTTGAGAATTTTTTCTTATGTTTATTGGCCATTTGTATATCTTCTTTTGAGAGATGTCTATTTATGTTGTTTGCCCACTCTTTAATGAGTTTATTGCTTTTTTCTTGATGATTTGTTTGAGTTCTTTGTAGATTCTGGATATTAGTCCTTTATCAGATGTATAGTTTGTGAATATCCTCTCCCGTTCTGTAGGGTGCCTATTTGCTCTGTTGATTATTTCTTTTCCTGTGCAGAAGCTTTTTAGTTTAATTAAGTCTTACTTGTTTATTTTTATTTTTGTTGCATTTGCTTTTGGGATTTTAGCCATAAATTCTTTGCCTAGGCCCATGTCCAGAAGAGTTTTTTCTAGGTTTTCTTTTAGGATTTTTATGGGTTGAGGTCTGACATTAATCCATCTTTAGTTAATTTTTGTATATGAGGAGAGAGAGGAATCAAGTTTCATTTTTCTGCATGTAGCTATCCAATTTTCTTAGCACCATTTGTTAAGTAGGGTATCCTTTCCCGAGTGTATGTTTTTGTCTGCTTTGTGAAAGATGAGTTGATTGTAGGTATTTGTGATTATTTCTGGATTCTCTGTTGTGTTCCATTGGCCCACGTGTCTGCTCTTGTACCAGTACCATGCTGTTTTGGTTACTACGGCCTTACAGTCTATTTTGAAGTCAGGTAATGTGATACCTCCAGCTTTGTTCTTTTTGCTTAGGATTGCTTAGGCTATTTTTGACTATTTGGCAATTGGTTCTTTTTTGGTTCCGTATGAATTTTAGGATTGTTTTTCCTAATTCTGTGAAAAATGATGTTGGTAGTTTGATAAGGATTATGTTGAATCTGTAGGTTACTTTGGGTAATATGGTCATTTTAACAATGTTGATTCTTCCAATCCATGAGTATGGGAGTGTTTTTCCATTTGTTTGTTCTCTGTCATTTC
This sequence comes from Carlito syrichta, assembly GCF_000164805.1. Lineage (NCBI taxonomy): Eukaryota > Metazoa > Chordata > Mammalia > Primates > Tarsiidae > Carlito > Carlito syrichta. Next base: position 39,436 of record NW_007247117.1, read on the forward strand.
TTTCATCAGAGTTTTGTAGTTCTCCTTGTAGAGATTTCTCACTTCCTTGGTTAAATATATTCCTGGGTATTTTAGCTTTTTGGCTGCTATTGTAAATGGAATTGATTTCTTGTTTTGATTCTCAGCTTGGTTGCTATTGGTGTATAGCAGTGCTACTGATTTGTGTGTGTTGATTTTGTATCCTGAAACTTTACCGAGTTCATTTATCAAGCCCAGGAATCTTTTGGAGGAGTCTTTAGGGTTCTCTAGGAATAAGATATTGTTGTCATGCAGAGATAGTTTGATTTCTTCTTTTCCAGTTTGGATATGTTTTTTTCTTTTTCTTGCCTGATTGCTCTGATGAGGACTTTCAGTACTATATTGAAGAGTAGTGATGAAAGTGGGTATCCTTGCCTTATGCCAGTTCTGAGGGGGAATGTGTTCAACTTTTCTCCATTCAGGATGACATTGGCTGTGGGTTTGTCATATATAGCTTTTGTTATTTTGTGAAATGTTTCTTCTGTACCTGTTTTGCTGAGTGTTTTCATCATATAGGAATACTGAATTTTATCAAATGTTTTTTCAGTGTCTATCACAATGATCATAAGATTTTTGTTTTTAATTCTGGTAATGTAGTGGATCATGTTTATTGACTTGTATATGTTGAACCATTCTTGTATCCCTGGGATGAAACCCACTTGGTCATGGTGTATTTTTTTAAAAATATGCTGTTAAATTCAGTTTTCTAATATTTTGTTGAGGATTTTTGCATGTATGTTCATAAGGGATATATAGTTCCCTTTTTTTGTTGTGTCTTTTCCTGGCTTGAGTATCAGTGATACTGATCTCATAGTTAGGGAGGATTTCTTCTTCAGTCTGTGGAATTACTTCAGTAAAATTGGGACCAGTTCTTTGAAGGACTGGTAGAATTCAGCTGTGAATGCATCAGGTCCTAGACAATTTTTTGTTGTTATATGTTTCTAAGAATTTACCCACTTCCTCTAGATTGTTTGCATAGAGATGTTCATGATAGTCTCAGATAATCTTTTGAATTTCTGCTGTACCAGTTGTAATGTCTCCATTTTCACTTTTGATTGAGCTAATTTGAGTCTTCTTTCTTCATTTTTTATTAATCTAGCTAGTGGTCTATCAATTTTACTTATACTTTCAAAGAACCAACTTTTTGTTTCATTGATACTTTTTTTTTTATTTCAATTTCATTTAGTTCTGTTCTGATCTTCATTATTTCTTTTCTTCTACTAGCTTTGGATTTGGTTTGTTTATGTTTTTCTAGTTCTTTGAGGTGTGATGTTAGGTTGTTGATATGTGATCTTTTGGTCTTATTAATGTAGGCCTTAAGTGTTATACATTTTTCTCTGAGCATAGCTTTGGCTGTGTCCCAGAGGTTCTGGTAACTTATTTCATTGTTATCATTCATTTCAAGGAATTTTTAAATTTCCATCTTGATCTCATTGTTGACCCAAAGATCACTCAGGAGTAAATTGTTTAACTTCCTTATCTTTGGTTTTGCGAGTTATTCTTGGAGTTCATTTCTAGTTTTATTCCACTGTGGCCTAAGATGGTGCTTGACACGATACTGATTTTTTAAAATTTATTGAGACTTGATTTGTGGCCTATCATACGGTCTATTTTAGAGAATTTTTTTTGTGATTACTCTAGAACTTATACCATAGTAACTTATTAGAAGTTTAAACTTAATCAATAACTTTACCCTTCTTCTGAATAATATCTCCATTTACTTTCTCCCCAAAACCATGTTATTATTTTTTAAGACCCCAATTAATACTATTATATTTCTTTTTTTTTTTTGAGTTGGAGTCTCACTCTGTTGCCCAGACTGGAGTGCAGTGGCCGCTCCCGGCCACCGCAGCCTCCACCTGCTGGGCTCCGGCGATCCTTCCGCCTCAGCCTTCCAAGTAGCTGGAACTACAGGCGCGCGCTACCACGCCGGCTATTTTTT
>NW_007247117.1:41415-47761 GCF_000164805.1 Carlito syrichta
TAGAGATGAGGTCTCGCCTGCCCAGGCAGGTCTCGAACCCGCGGGCTCAGGCAGTTCACTTACCTTAGCCTCCCAAAGGTGGGAGATTACAGGCTAAGCCACCGAGCCTGGCTAATACTATTATATTTCATATACTATTTGTAAAGATTTATACTCATATTTCCAGCTTGATTTGCTCCTTATAGCTTTTTGAGTTTCACTCTTCCACTTGGTATTACTTCCTGCCAGCCTAAAGTTCATCTTGTACATATCCCTTAATGATAGTTTGCTGGAGGCATACTTTCAGATTTTGCTTGCTTGAAAATGCCTTTTATTTCATGTTTATTCTTTGATTCTTTCATTGTGTATAGTACTGGCCTAGCAGTTATTTTCTTTCAGCTGATTAAAGATATTGTTCTACTGTCTTCTGGCTTCCTTTATTGCTGTTCAGAAATGAGCTGTTAGGGTGAGGCACAGTGGCTATCACAATGATCATAAGATCCTTGCCTGTTATTCCAGCAGTTTGGAAGGCTGAGGTGAGTGGATTACTTGGCCAGGAGTTTGAGACCAGTCTGGGCAAAAGAGTATAAACTTGTCTACAAAACAAACAAACAAACAAAATACATTTAAAAAATTAGCCTGGCATGGTAACATGCTACTTGGGAGTCCCAGCTACTTGGGATGCTGAGGTGGCAGTATCACCTAAGTCCAAGGGGTTGAAGCTGCCATGAGCCGTGATTGTCCTGGTCACACCACTGAACTCCAGCCTGGGTGACAGAGACCTGGCTCAAAAGAAAGAAAGAAAGAAAAGGAAGGAAGAAAGAAAGAGAAAAGAAATTAGATATTTCTCTTTGTCTTTGGAATTCTATACTGTTACTATGATGTGTCTAGGTGTGGATTTCTTTTTATTCTGTTTGGTATTTTCTGGGCTAGATGCATTTGTGAATTAATATACTTTTCTGGTTCTGGAAAATCCCCATCTATTATCTCCTCAATCATTTCTTCTGTCCCATCCTCTCTTTTCCTCCATGTATCCTTGATGCTATTATTCTGTCTTTTATGTATTTTTAAATCTTATCTTTTGAGTTGTATTATGGATAATTTTTCTAGTGATCTATTCTGTTGTTCCCTAATTTACTCTTAAGCTATGTCTACTCTACTTTAAAACCAATCCCTTGATTAAAAAAAAAACTTTAATGAAATGTAATACTCACTGAAAAGAACATCTATCATAATGGTACAGCTTGATTAATTTTTCCCAGTATATCTGTATAATCAGTACTCCTATAACAGAACCAGTATAGTACCTTAAAAGCCCTTCTTTTGCTCCCTTTCAGCTATTATTTCTTCTAGGGTAGCCTGGATTTCTGCAGCAGAGATTAATGTTACCTGTTTTGTACTTGAATAAGTGGAATTACAGGTACTCTTTTGTGTCTGACTTTTTTCATTTAACACTTTTTGTGAAATTCATATTTTTGCATATATTAGTAGATTATTCATTCTTTTTGCTTTTTAGTATTTTCTTTTTTATTATAGCACAGTTTATTCATTCTACTATTTATGGAAATTTAGCTAATTTTCAATTTGGGGTCATCATGAATAGTGCTGCTATACATGTTTTAGCATTCTTTTGTTAACCATATAGATATGTGTGGGGACCCAAAAAACCAGAATTATTTTTTGGAAGGTAGGTCCCTTGTACGGGCTTTCCTCACTAAGTAAATGTTCTAGGACCTCATCAGCATCAATGTACCAGCCAGTGTTGTTGTGAGAGGCTGCGTTCGCCTTCAGTAAGTTATTTTTGGAGATTCCTTCAATGCATTTGCCCATTTCATGATGGGTGATTTACACAAACAGCCTGCCTACATCACACCGAGTGTTCAGCAGTTTTTGACCAAAGCCAGCATGACCTCCATACCCACCCTCCCTATTCACTGAATCTCATACTGAGTAACTTTTTTTTTTTTGCTTCCCTGGATGAAAAAATTCCTCAAGGAAAAACATTTTGCCAGTGTGGAAGATGTGAAACAAAAAAAGACAGGAACACTAAAAGACATCAAAACTGATGAGTTAAAAAACTGTTTTGAACAGTAGAAAAAGTATCCTGATAGGTGTATTGCAGCAAATGGAGAGTACTTTGAAGGTGACTGAAGTTTAAACATGTAAAAATAAATGCACAGTTTTTAAAAATAAATACATTCCAGGGTTTTTTGGGTCCCCTCTCATATGTCTGTTGTTTCTTTGAATTTTTAATGTCTGTGAGTATATGTGTGGATGTCTTTATTTATTTATTTATAAAAGTTTTATTTGGTTCTTTCTTAAGTCTGCCATGTCACTTTTAATGGTTTTCTATTTCCTGAAGATCTTCCCATACCTGCCCTTTTTCCTTTCTTTAAACATATATTTCATGTCTGATAATTATAATATCTAATGGCTTGTCTGCTTCTAGTGTTTATTGTTTTCTGCTGGTTCTCACTCATCATGCTTTGCTTCTACATGTGCCATTCAGTGTGTTTTTTAAAAGTATCAGTAAAAATAATTTGAGACCTAGAAGGAAGACGCCTTTCTGCAGACAGGATTTGTGTTTGCTGCTGCAAGAAGCCTAGGGACTGCTAGAAATTAAATTAACAGTTTGAGATATTGGGGGGCTATCCTTTTTATATTCGAATTCTGACTATAAGTCCATTTGAGGGTTGATTATTTTTAGCTCATGCTTCTGGATAACCGTGAGTATGTAACCCTTGGGATTCCAGCTTAATGTGAAGAGGATCTCCTATTAGACTTTCCACCTTGAATGAGCTCTAGGTTTTTAATTCTGTTTCTTATTGTGAAGTAATTGAAACAAAAGTTCAGATTTGCCTGGATTGTCAAATGACTTTAAGATAAAAATGCCTGCAGTTCCGGCAATTCTTTGTTACTTCTTGGGGTTTCTTTATTTCAGCTTTGGTGTAGTAATTATTTACTGTCTTATAAGCTCTTAAATGCTGTTAAAGTTATTTTTGTTTTTAACCCAGCATTTTTAGTTGTCTTTGCTAGTAGAGTTGGTCCAAATTAGCCTACTGTTGCTGAGGGTTCTTGATTTATATTTCAGAAGGGTATTTGTGGTTGCTGTGTGGGGAATACACTGTAAAACCAGTTGGGCAGGCGGTAAGGGGAGAGGCAAGGGTAGAAATAGGAGACCAGTTAAGAATCTGTTGTTATAGCACAGGTGAGAAATGAAAGTGGTTTAGATTAGGGTATACTTGGGAGGAAGGGGCAATGAGTTCACTGAGGACTTGACATGGAACTGAGGAGTCAAGGATACCTCTTGAGCTTCTTGCATGTTAAGTGGGTAACGTGGAGGTCCCATTTCTTGGGATGGAGAAGATGGGAGGAAAAGGTTTGGAAAATAAAACTTCAGTTTGTGAAATGTGTTTGAGATACCTGCTGGGCATCCATGTGGAGATGTTGAGTAGGAAGTTGGAGAGATGTATTTGGAGTTCAGAATAGAGGTCTGGGCTGGACGTATAGTTTTGAGAGTCATTAAGGTATATATGACTTAAGGCTGTGTGAGTTAATGAGATCATCTGGGATATGAATATAGATATAAAAAAGAGAAAGTTTAAAGTTTGAGCCCTGGGAACTCTAATGTTTAGAGTTGGAGAAGATGAGGCAGATTTGGCAAAGGAGACTGAGAAGGGGTGATGAACGAGGCAGGAAAGCCAAGACAGAGTAGTGCCCTCTAAGCCAAGATATAAAAGTGTTTCAATGAGAAGATAATCAGCTGTGTCATATGCTGCTTAAAGTTTGAGTAAGTTATTGTAAACTGACAGTTGATTCTTATATTTAGAAAACATTTTATTTTTTGATGGTTTTAAGAAAACTGATTCAGTAAAGAGGTAAGTGAAAGTCAAATATGTTAGGTTGGCTCAAAGAGCCGGGTGCAGTGGTGTGCATTTATAGTCCCAGATACTTGGGAGGCTAAGGTGGGAGGATTGTTTGAGCTCAAGAGTTTGAGGCCAACCTGGGCAATATAGTAAGAACCTTGTTTCTTAAAAAAAAAAAAAAGTTAAAGTTGGTGCAAGGAAACAGTATGTGCCCTGACAATTTTGTTACAAATTTAAGATTTAGAGTATAATTCTATTCAATTACAGTATAATTCTAACTTTATACCAAATTTTAGGATGTATATTCAAAGAAAGAAACATTACATTTTTAATAGGTTAATCAGAGGATTAATTTTGGATCATGGTGCCCGCCATCCAGACATGAAGAAGCGAGTAGAAGATGCATTTATCCTTATATGCAATGTATCTCTAGAATATGAAAAAACGTAAGTGTTGGTTTCTCTTTATAACTTTTAAAATTGTTTTTGCTAAAAGTGCCTGTAAATCTTTTTATTTCCTCCCAGATGTTTAGTGTAGACTCAGTCTACCTTTTCCCCCCTACCTTTACTAACTTGTTTGTCTTAATCTTTTAGAGAAGTGAACACTGGTTTCTTTTATAAGACTGCAGAAGAAAAAGAGAAATTGGTAAAAGCTGAAAGAAAATTTATTGAAAATAGAGTACAAAAAATAATAGACCTGAAAGATAAAGTCTGTGCTCAGTACAATAAAGGATTCGTTGTTATTAATCAGAAGGTGAGAAAGACAGGTTTTAATTATTTGTAAATGTTCTTTAGCATTTCTTGAAGTATGATCTGTGAACCCTCTAGTAGTCCCTAAGACCTTTTCAGGGAGTCTGTAAGGCCAAAACTATTTTCATTATAGTAATCAGGCCTTTTACATTGTGTTGAAATTGACAATGATGGTGCAAAAGCAGTAGTAGGTAAAACTGTTGATACCTTTGTACAAATCAAAGCAGTAGCATCAAACTATACTAGTAGTCATTGCATTCTTTATTGCCACACCACCACACACTTGCAGGTGAAAAAAAAGGCAGTTTCATTTAAGAATGTCTTGGGTCAAGTGGTAAAACTTATTAATTTTTATTAAATTTTGGTCTTTAAATATGCATCCTTTTACAAGTCTGTGCGACAAATTATGAATTATACAAAGCACTCCTATTGCATACCAAAATATAGTGGTTGTTTTGAAGGAAAGTGCTTATGTAATTGTTTGAGTTGCAAGCTAATGCTAACCTAGCCCCCTTTTCATGGAATACCATTTTTATTTGAAAGAATAACTGACAAACTATGGTTGTTTAGTTATGAGTATTTGATAGATTTTTCTAAACAATGAGGGAAGCATTTCTGTGACTTCAAGGAAAACAACTGATATTTTTTTACTGTCAGTGATAATATTTGAATTTTTCTTTTTTTTAAAGACAGGATCTCACTCTGTTACCCTAGCTGGAGTGCAGTGGTACAATTGCAGTTCACTGCAGCCCCGACCTCCTGGGCTCAAGTGGTCTTCCTGCTTCAGTTTCCTGAATAGCTGAAACTACAAGTGTACACCAACAGTCCTGACTAATTTTTTGATTTTCATAAAGATTAGGTCTCTCACTATGTTTCCTAGGTTGGTCTCGAACTCCTGGGCTCAAGCAAACCTCCCACTTTAGTCTCCCAAAGTGCTGGGATTGCAAATATGAGCCACTGCACCCAGCGTTTTGATATTATATAACCATAAACCATGTCAACATTTGGAAGCTTTGCCTAACTCAGTGAACTAATAATTTCTTTTCTTTCTTTCTTTTTTTTCTTTAAGGGGTAGGGTTTCACTATGTTGCCTAGACTGGTGTCAAACTTCTGAACTCAAGTGATCCTCCCACCTCAGACTCTTAGAGTGCTGGGATTACAGACCTGAGCCACCATGCCTGGCCCAGTAATTTTTAAATGACAGAAAAAGGCATGATTTTACAAAAACATGCACAAATAGATAATCCATTCAAAGTGTGAGATAGCATGAAAAGTTCATAGGTATGACTTCATATTGAAACTGACCTTTGAGAAACAACTACTTTTTAAGTTTTGGAATAATATTAAAGAATAATATCCGCAGTTATCTGAAAAGGCTATTAAAGTATTCTTCTCTTTCCATTATTTATTTGTGTGAGGTCAGATTTTCTTCTTATATTTGAATCAAAATAGCATATCATACCAAGTTGTATAGAGAAGCAGATACAAGAATCCACCTCTCTTTTATTAAGACAGACACTAGATTTGCAAAACATAAAGCCATTCCACTACTCTCACTGTATATATTTTTGTTTTGAAAAGTATAGTATAAAGCCGAGCTCGGTGGCTCAGCCTGTAATCCCGCGCCTTTGGGAGGCTGAGGTGAGTGGATTGCCTGAGCCCGCGGGTTCGAGACCCGCCTGGGCAGCGAGACCTCATCTCTACAATAAATCAAAAAATCAGCCGGGCGTGGTAGTGCATGCCTGTAATCCG
>NW_007247117.1:47795-52557 GCF_000164805.1 Carlito syrichta
AAAAAAAAAAAAAAAGAAAAGAAAAGTATAGTATATTTTCATTTAAAATGTTGCTTATGTTAACATAAAATGGGCTTATTATTATTTTGAACAAATTAATACATATTTTAAAAATTTCTCCGTTTTAATCTATAGTATAATATGTATCATAGATAGAGTTCACTTAAACAAAAGCTCTTTGAACTCTTAATACTTTTTTTTTCTTTTTTTGAGTCAGAGTCTCACTCTGTAGTCCAGGCTGGAGAGCAGTAGCACTCTCATGGCTACCGCAGCCTTGACCTGCTGGGCTCAGGCAATCCTTCTGCCTCAGCCTTTCAAGTACCTGGTTCTACAGGCATGTGCCATCACGCCCAGCTAATTTTTAAAATTTATTATAGAGAGGAAGTCTCACCAACTCGCCTAGGCTGGTCCTGAAGCCCTGGGCTCAGGCAATCCTCTCACTTCTGCCCCCCAGAGTGCTGGGTTGTGAGCCACTATGCCTGGCTTTCATAATTTTTTTTTTTTTTTGAGTTGAAGTCAGTCTCTCACTCTGTTCCCCAGGCTGGAGTGCAGTGGCATGCATGGCCACTGCAGCCTCGACCTGCTGGGCTCAGGTGATCCCTCCACCTCAGCCTTCCAAGTAGCTGGAATTACAGGCACACACTACTAGCCCAGCTAATTTTTTGATTTACTATAGAGATGAGGTCTCGCCAAGTTGCCCAGGCTGATCTTGAATCTGTGGGCTCAGACAGTCCTCTCACCTTGACCTCCCAAAGTGCTGGGATTATAGGCGTGAGTCACCGCACCCAGCCCTTTAATTTTTTCAAGTGTAATGTTGTACTGAGACTAAAAGACTTGAGAAACACTGGTTTAAAACATATTTATAATTTTTATGCTAATTTGATTATAGGGAATTGATCCATTTTCCTTAGATGCGCTTGCAAAACATGGAATAGTAGCTCTTCGCAGAGCAAAAAGGAGAAATATGGAGAGGTAAGCTTGTCATAATTTTGTATTTTAAGTTTTTTAACAGAGTAAATTGAAATTATTCCATGTATATTCCTTTTAGCTTATATGGAAATATTGTTGCGGAAAATAGCATAGAAATTCCAAATTTTGTCCTTAATTTCAGTAATAATTGAAACTGTCAAAAATTACGGTTGTCAACCTAATTCAAAACTCTATTGAAGTACAAGGAAAGTTTTCATTTTTTAAAAAACACATTTAAAAAAATACAATGCAGTATGGTCTCACTCTTATGTGGTATCTAAAAAAGCTGAACTCATAGAGGTAGATAGTAGAATGGTGGTCACCAGGGGCTCTAGCAGTGGGAGGGGAGAGGGATGAGGGGAGATATTGGTTAGGAGGAGTAAGTTCAAGAGAGCTCTTGTACAACATGGTGACTATAGTTAATTATAGTTAATTTATTCTTGAAAATTGCTAAGAGTAGATTTTAAGTGTTTTCACCATAAAAATGTTAACTGTATGAGGTAATGCATGTGTTAATTAGCTTGATTTAGCCATTCTACAGTGTAGACATATTTTAAAACATCATGTATGTGATAAATATATGCGATTTTGTTAAAAATAAAACAAAATTTAATAAAACAGCACGATGTGGTAATAATACAGCCTTCTGCCTTTTAGAAATTAACCTTCGTGCTTCCCATAACCAAAGCTACGGTGACATATATGTAATTTCAGACTCGCCCTTGCTTGTGGTGGAATAGCTGTGAATTCTGTTGAAGACCTCACGGTAGATTGCTTGGGACATGCTGGTCTTGTATACGAGTATACATTAGTGAGTATTTCTGTGATCAGTGGTTATGAAGTGAACACCAAGACTTCTTTAAGCTGGGCGTGGTGACTCATGTCTGTAATCCCAGCATTTAGGGAGACGGAGGCAAGAGGATTGCCTGAGCCCACAGGTTTGAGACCAGCCTGGGCAACTTGGTGAGATCTAGTCTCAACAATAAATAAATAAAAAGTTGCTGGACATGGTGACACGTGCCTGTAGTTCCAGCTACTTGGAAGACTGAGGTGGAGGATCACCTGAGCCCAACAGGTAGAGGTTGTGGTGGCCTCATGGAGGCTGTGGTGGCCTCATGCCACGGCATTCCAGCATGGATGACAAAATGAGACTCCAACTCAAAAAAAAAAAAAGACTTCTTAAAAAAAATTACTAGACCTTTTAATTTATGTTTTGCATTGCGAGGTCTGGACTAATCCACAGGATAGATTTTACAAATGTTTGTTGAGTTGGATTTTAATATAAACTAGGTGTTAATTTCATAATATATTCATTATATATCCTATAGGGTGAAGAAAAGTTTACTTTTATCGAGGACTGTGTAAACCCTCGCTCTGTTACCTTGTTGATTAAGGGACCAAATAAGCATACTCTCATACAAATCAAGGATGCCATAAGAGATGGACTTCGTGCCGTCAAAAATTCCATTGAAGATGGTAAGTTCTTTTTTGTGATGGATAAGTACCTCACATATTTTTATAGCATAAATTTCTCATGCTGTATATGGTATTTTAGAAGATATGAATGATTATTATTCTCTCATTTTACTTTGGATAACTTGTAGCTTAGATTGTAAAGGTTATTCCTTTAGAATATTATTTTTTAAATTTAATATTTTAGATTATTTTTCTTTTTTTCTAGAGATGAAGTCTTGCTATGGTGCCCTGTCTGGTTTCAAATTCATGGGCTTAAGCAATCTTCCCGCCTCAAGTCTTCTGGAGTTCTGGGATTACAGGCATGAGCCACTGTGCCCGGCCAACAAATATATATTTTTTTCTTTTCACTCAGGGTGTCACTCTCTTGTCCAGGCTGGAGTACAGTAGCATAATCATGGACTCATCTCAGCCTTGACCTCTTGGTCCCAGGCGATCTTGCTGCCTCAGCTGGGACTTTGGGTGCTTGCTACCACATCCATTATTTTTTATAGAGGCGAGGCCTCTCTATGTTGCCCAGGCTGGTCTCAAACTCCTGAGCTCAAGCAATCCTCCTGAGTCGGCTTCCCAAAGTGCTGGGATTACAGGCAGGAACTACCATGCCCAGCCCCTTTGGAATATTCTTAATAGTATGCTACCCTTTTGATTAACTTCTGTTTATGAAATGAAAAAACACTTAATGCTATAGTATCAGTTTTTGTTTTTTGGAAAATTCTAAACAATTATTTTACAGCTTAGAACCCATTCTATTACCTCAGGTGAGTGTAATTTTAAGAAAGATTATGAAATAATATTATCATGTATTATTTATTGATAATTTATAACAAACTTCTTTCTAAAAGGAGTTAGAGTAGATAATTCAATAAAAACATTTATGTTTAAAACAGAATAATAGGCACAAGAAGGAATGCTCAACATCATCAGTTATTAGGAAGTGAAAATCAAAACCACCAAGAGATATCATTTCACGACTTCTAGGATGGCTATAATAAAAAAGCTAGACAGCAATACGTGTTGGTCAGGAGAGGAGATATTGGAACCCTAATGATTGCTGGTGGGAATTGTTAGAAGATAAGAAGTCCATGAACCAATAAATCTACTCTTAGTTACATGCATAAGAGAGATGACCACATATGTCCACACAGAAACTTGTAATTGAGTGCTCATACCAGCATTCTTCATAACCACCAAACAGTAGAAACAATCCAACTGTCCTTTAGTTAATGAGTGAATAAACAAAATGTGGTTTATCGATATGATGGAATGTTATTCAACCATAAAAACGACTAACATATATTACAATATAGATGAATCTTGAAAACATTATGCTAAGTCGAAGAATTCAGAGGCGTAGGAGGGAGGGAGGATAGAAGCAAAGTTAATAATTAAAAAAAAAAAGAATCTAGACACAAAAGGCCATATATTATAGGAAATGTCCAAGAGAGTCAAATTCATATAGACAAAAAGTAGATTAGTGGTTGCCAAGGGTTGGGGTGAGAGGAGAACAGGGAGTGATTGCTAATGGGCACAAGTTTTTTTTTGGTGGGGCCATGAAAATGTTCTGGAATTAGGTAGTAGTGATGACTGCACAACCTTATGAATATACTAAAAACCACTGAAAAGTACACTTTAGAAGGCTGAATTTTGTATGTGAATTCTGTCTAAAAGAGAATAATATGAATTGTACACATCTGAATTGGTCAGATTTGTCCGATAAGAAAAAAAAATCAGTGAGATAATGGTAAGATAAAAGTTGAAATGGAGAATTAGAACTTAGGGAAAAAACAATGTAATATAGCAAATGTAATAATCACTATTAATATTTAATACATTGCCAGAAGATAAAGAGTTATAATAAATTTCATTATTGAAAAGTTGAAAACACATCAGCTTCTAAGTGGAAATAATATGGGGCTTTACATACGGCTTACTGCTTACTTTGTGTAGTCAATTTTTATGAAAACCAGAAGCATTTTTTTGGGTCAGAATAAGCATATATGATCCAGGCATGAAGCCTTTGGTAGTTCAACCTGATTCTTAGAATTTAAAATACATAGGAGAATGAATGAACACTTTAACCACTTGAGGTATTTTTTTTTTTTTAAGAAGGATCTCACTCTGTGGTCCAGTCTAAAGTACAGTGACACGATCATAGCTCACTGCAGCTTGAACTCCTTAGCTCAAGCAATCCTCTCAAGTAGCATAGACAATAGCATACACCACCATGCCCAGTTATGAGCCTGGTGGTCCTGTTCTGATGGTTTAACTACTTTCTTCTTCTTCTTCTCCTCCTCCCCCTCCCCCACCTCTTCCCCCTCCC
>NW_007247117.1:52577-56145 GCF_000164805.1 Carlito syrichta
CCCCTTCCCCCTCCTCCTCCTCCTCCTTTCTCTGTTTTTTAGATAGAGTTGGGGGTCTCACTATTTATCCAGGCTGGTCTCAAACTCCTGAGTTTATGCAGTCCTCTTGCCTTGGCCTCCCACAGTGCTGGGATTACAGATGTGAGCTACTACACCCCGCCAAGTTTTTTAAAAAACAGTTTTGCTGGCTGGGCATGGTGGCTCAAGCCTGTAAACCAATACTTTGGGAGGCTGAGGCGAGAGGATTTCCTGAGTTTAGAGAGGATTTCCTGAGTTTAGTGGTTCGAGACCAGCCCGGGCAACTTGGTGAGACCTCGTTTCTACAATAAACCAAAAAATAAGCTGGGCATGGTAGTGCTTGCCTGTAGTTCCAGTTACTCGGAAGGCTGAGGCGGAAGAATCACAGCAGGTCGAGGCTGTGGTGGCTGTGAGTGTGCCACTGCACTCCAGCCTGGGCTACAGAGTGAGACTCTGACTCAAAACCAAACCAAAACAACAACAACAAAATTTTGTTGAGATATAGAAGACATATAATAAACTGTACATATTTAAAGTGTACATCCATGACTATCACCTCAATCAAGATAATGAACATATCCATTACTCCAAAATGTTTCCTCAGTGCCCATTGGTAATTCTTCCCTCCTGCCTCTCCCATGCGGCCCTATCCCCAAGTTTGCATTTTCTAATATTTTATATGAGTGAGATAGTATAGTATGTGCTCCCTTTTTGTCTGACTTCTTTTACACTTCATGATTATTTTGATATTCATTGGTACATTATTTTATCTATCAGTAGTGCAAAGGCAAAAGAAAAGTTTTTTTATTGCTAATAGTATTCCATTATGTGAATATACTACAATTTGTTGATCTGTGATAGATATTTGGTTATTTATGGTTCCTGGCTATTACAAATAAAGCTGCTATGAACATTTGTATATGTCTTTTTATAGACATATGCTTTTGTTTATATTGGGTAAATGCCTAGGAATGCAATGGCTATGATAGGCATATGTTTATCTTTTTAGAAACAGCCAAACTTTTTTTCAAACTACCATTTTGTACCTACTGGCATTGTCTGAGAGTTCCAGTTGTTCTCCATCCTTGCCAATACTTGATATGCTCAGTCATTTTAGTTTTAGCCTTTTTAAAATTTAAAAAGTCTTAACAAACTGTGGTTTTAATTTACATTAAAAAATAAGAACTATAGTTTTAATTTGTGTTTTTCTAATGCTCATTGATATTAAGCATCTTTTCATTTGCTTATTTGCCCTTATATATCTTTGATGAAATTCCTTATATATCTTTGGTGAAAGTTTTTGACCTTTTAAAAATTGGACTGCTTTCTTATTGTTGAGTTTGAGAGTTCTTGATATATTCTGGATACAAGTGCCTTTTCAGATATATGATCTGCAAATTTTTTCTCCTCTGTGACTTGTTCTGCCATTCTCTTAAGTGTCTCTCAAAGAGAAGTCCTTCATTTTGATGAAGTCTAATTTATCAATTTTTTTCTTACATGTATTATGTTTTTGGTGTGGTATGTAAGAACTCTTGACTTAACCTAGGATCACAAGGAGTTTCTTCTATGTTTTCTTCTAAAAGTGTTATAGTCTTAGGTTTTACATTTAGGTCTATGATTTGTTTTAAGTTAATTTTTGTATATGTTGCAAGGTATGGATCCAAGTTCATTTTTCACATATAAGTATCAGATTGTTTCAGCCCCATGTTTTGAAAAGACTTTTCTTTTACTATTGAATTGCCTTCGAACCATTATCAAAAATCAGTTGAATCTATTTTTGTGGTTCTATTTATATGCTCTTTTCTCTCTTCCATTGTTATGTTTGTCTATTTTAATGTTAATGCCATATTGTCTTGATTACTGTAGCTTTATAACAAGTCTTGAAATCAGTGGAATTAATTCTCATATTTTTAAAAAATAAAATGGCATTTATTATGGATTTTGTAATCAGTATATAGTTATATATTTAAATTTTATGTTATATACATAAGATCATAGCCAAGGAGATTAACCACAATTTCAAGTTTTATCACCAGCTACTTTTGCTATTTTATCACATTTAAAAATATTCCCTCACTATTTACTTCAAACAGTGACCTTTACATTTGTTTAGACAATAATAATTAAGGGTCTTTTCTCTTGTCAGAGTAATTTAAAAAATTAAATGCATATTGAAGATACTACTAAAGAAACTTTTTGATTATAATCTCTGCATTGAAAATCTGTAGGGATGTTTCTAATTAATTTTCAAATCATCCCACAACCTTTCTGCTCAAAGAAACCACATCTTTGAAGTAATCTGTCAAAAACTGAATCACAAGACCCTATTGCCATAATCACCAATTTTAACAAGTCTCCTAAATATATTCTCTCAATTTTCCTATTATAAGATGTCAATAATGTGGACATACTTTTAATATAATAGAATACTTAATTACGTCAGTTTTCCATCAACTCACCAAAGTCGTTTAATGATTATGTTGGCCATTACCACTGATTGGCAGGAGGCTCTTCCACTGATGGCTCCCAAGGTTTCCATTGCATCATTTTTCTTGTCAGACTTAGTTCATTTTCACCCTGAAGAATCACCTCTTCTATTTGGTCACCCTGAAGTTGGTCTTCTAATTTCTTAACATCTGGTTCTGCTTTAACCATAGCCAGTTTCTGATTTGTAATCTGTTCTGTATACTTTCTATATGTGACATTTTTAGGGATTTGCTCAAGAACATCAAGAATCTTTGTGTACAATATTCTTAGCTCTTGTGTGGAGTGTCACATACAGCCAATCCCACGAGGCCAGTGGTCTTCTTCAGCACCCCCGCCATAATAGCGCTGATGAGCCAACGATGCGCAGCCCTCTGGGAAATCCTCATATTTTGTTCTGTTTCATGTTATTTTGTTTATTCTAACTCCTTGAAATTTCCATATGAATTTTAGAATCAGTTTGTCAATTTCTACCAAAAAGATTGCTGGGATTTCGATTGGAATTTTATTTAATCTATAGATCAATTTAGGGATAATTCATAACAATATTGACTTTTCCAAGTAAGGAACATTGTCTGTCTCTCCATTTATTCAAAGCTTGAATTTATCTCAACAATATTTTATAGTTTTTAGTGTATGAGTCTCACACATCTTTTTTCATATTTATCCCTATATATTTCATATATTTTATTGCTATTGTATATAGTTTTTAAATTTTTATTTTCTGATTATTAAGTGCGAGCATATAGAAATATAATAAATTTTTATTTTATTTTCTTATTTTTTTAAAAATATATTTTCTATTTTAAAACTGTGGGGTACACTTAAGGGTTAGGTATACAAATATGCATTGTTCAGGCACCCTTGTTGATAAGGGGTGTCCTCCCGTCCCCAGACAGATATTGACTACTGTTAATTCCACCTCCCTTCCCCTCCCTGTCCCCCCATAGTTTCCTGCCACTATCAGTCCTTTTCTTATAGTATTACGATAGATGTTCAAGGTCCACTTATGAGTGAGAACATGTGCTACTCAGATCTTTGTTTCTGTGAGAGATCACTCAGTATT
>NW_007247117.1:56165-66892 GCF_000164805.1 Carlito syrichta
GTGTAGTATTCCATCGTGTACAGTACCACTTTTTTTTATCCAGTCCTCTTTGATAGACAGCATGGTTGGTTCCAGGTTCTTGCTATTGTAAACAATGCTGCGATAAACATACGTGTGCAGGTATCTTTTTTACAGAGTGATTTGAGTTCTTCAGGGTATATTCCCAGTAGGGGGATTGCGGGATCATATGGGAGGTCGATATTTAGAGCTTTTAGGAATCGTCACACTGCTTTCCACAGAGGTTGCACTAGTTTACACTCCCACCAACAGTGTAGAAGTGTTCCCTTTTCACCACATCCTCACCAGCATCTGTTATTTTTTGAGTTATTGATAATGGCCATTCTGATTGGAGTTAGGTGGTATCTCAGGGTAATTTTAATTTGCATCTCCTTGATGATTAGTGAGGTTGAACATTTCTTCATGTGTCTGTTGGTTGCTCATATGTCTTCTTCTTTTTTTTTTTTTTTGAGTTGGAGTCTCACTCCTTCGCCCAGACTGGAGTGCAGTGGCCGCTCCTGGCCACCGCAGCCTCGACCTGCTGGGCTCTGGCGATCCTTCCGCCTCAGCCTTCCGAGTAGCCGGAATTACAGGCGCGCACTACCACGCCCGGCTGATTTTTTGATTTATTGTAGAGATGAGGTCTCGCTGCCCAGGCGGGTCTCGATCCCGTGGGTTCAGGCAATCCACTCACCTCAGCCTCCCAAAGGCACGGGATTTGGAGTTGGCAAATACTTTTTTCCAGTCTGTGGGCTGGCTCCCTGCTCTCTTGATGGCTTCTTTGGTTTTGCAGAAATGAAGTCCCACTTGTCTATCTTATCTCTTATGGCCCGTGTGTTTCGGGTTTTGTTCAGGAATTGGATGACAGTTCCAATTTCCACAAGGGTGTGTCCTGCATTTTCGAAGGTTCTTATGGTTTTAGGTTTTACATTTAGGTCTCTGATCCATTTAGAGTTAATTTTTGTATATGGGGATAGATAGGGATTTTGTTTGAATCTTCTGCATGTGGTCAGCCAGTTTTCCCAGCACCATTTATTGAATAGATTCTCTTCTCCCCAGTGGTAGGTGGTGGAGGCTTTGTCGAAGATGAGTTGATTGAGAAATTGAGGTTTTGTTTCTGGAATTTCAATTCTATTCCATTGGTCTATATGCCTGTTTCTGTACCAATACCAAGCTGTTTTGCTTATTGTAGCTTTATAGTAAAGTTTGAAGTCTGGTGGTGTGATACTGCCTGCTTTTTTTTCTTTTTTTTTTTTTTGCTGAGAATTGTTCTGGCTATTCTTGGTTGTTTGTGTTTCCATATGAATTCCTGTACTGTTTTTTTTAAGCTCTGAGAAGAATGTTGCTGGTAATTTGATGGGTATTGCATTAAATCTGTAGATTGCCTTAGGTAAGATGGACATCTTCACAATGTTGATTCTTCCAATCCATGAGCATGGGATATTTTTCCACTTGTTTGTATCATCTTTGATTTCTTTGAGCAGTGTTTTGTAGTTTTCATTGTAAAGGTCTTTCACGTCTCTGGTTAGGAAGATGCCAAGGTATTTCGTTTTTTTTTTTTTTTTTGGCTATTGTGAATGGGATTGTGTTTTTTATTTGGGTTTCTGTTTGTTTATTTTTGGTGTAAAGAAATGCGATTGTTTTTTGCACATTTATTTTATACCCTAAGACTTTGCCAAAGTCCTTTATCAGTGCAAGGAGGCTTTTGACAGATTCTCTTGGGTTTTCAAGGTACACAATCATGTCGTCTGCAAAGAGAGATAACTTGACTTCCTCTTTTCCTATTTGGATACCCCTGATCGCCTTCTCTTTTCTGATTGCTCTAGCCAGGACTTCCAATACTATGTTGAACAGGAGGGGAGAGAGTGAGCATCCTTGTCTTGTTCCAGTTTTCAGGGGAAATGGTTCCAATTTTTGTCTGTTTAGGAGTATGCTAGCTGTGGGGTTCTCATAGATGGCTTTTAATATTTTGAGGTATGTTCCATGTTTGCCTAGATATTTAAGGGTTTTTATCAAGAAGGGGTGCTGAATTTTATCAAAAGCTTTTTCTGCATCTAATGATATAATCATGGGGTTTTTGTTCTGAAATCTGTTGATGTATTTAATTACATTTATTGTCTCATGAATGTTGAACCAGCCTTATGTCCCAGGGATGAAGCATACTTGGTCATGATGGATGATTTTTGAGATGTGTTGTTGAATTTGGTTTGCTAGGATCTTGTTGAGAATTTTGGCATCTATGTTCATCAAAGATATTGGCCTGTAGTTCTCTTTCTTTGTTGGGTCTTTACCTGGCTTGGATATCAATGTGATGTTAGCTTCATAAAATGATTTGGGGAGGGTTCCATCTTTTTCAATCACCTGGAATACTTTCAGTAGTATTGGTATCAGTTCTTCCTTAAATGTCTTATAGAATTCTGCTAGAAAGCCATCTGGTTCAGGGCTTTTTTTTGTAGGTAGTCAATTTCCTTGATTGTTATTGCTCTATTTAGGGTCTCTATTTAGGGTCTCAATTTCTTCTTGTTTCATCCTAGGCAGGTTGTATGATGTCAGAAAGTCTTCCATTTCCTTAAGGTTTTCAAGTTTGTTTCCTTACAAGTGTACATAGTAGTCTCAAATGATCTTTTGTATTTCTTTTTCTTTTTTTTGAGTTGGAGTCTCACTCTGTCACCCAGACTGGAGTACAATGGGCATTCCCAGCCACCGCAGCCTCAACCTGCTGGGCTCCGACGATCCTTCCGCCTCAGCCTTCCAAGTAGCTGGAACTACAGGCGCGCGCTACCACACCCGGCTAATTTTTTGATTTATTGTAGAGACGAGGTCTCACCAAGTTGCCCACGCAGGTCTCAAACTCACGGGCTCAGGCAATCCACTCACCTCGGCCTCCCAACATGCTGGGATTACAGGCTGAGCCACCAAGCCCGGCTTTGTATTTCTTTAGGGCCAGATGTGACTTCATCTTTTGTGTTTCTGATTGTATTTATTTGGGCTTTTTCTCTTTTTTTCTTGGTCAGTCTAGCTAGAGGACCATCTATCTTGTTTATCCTTTCAAAGAATCAGCTGTTTGTTTCATTGATTTTTTGTATTATCTTTTTGTCTTCTATGTCCTGGATTTGGGCTTTTATTTTGGTGATCTGAATTGTTCTGCTGAAGTTGGAGTTTTGGTGGTCTTGCTTTTCCAGCTTCCTAAGGTGACTTGTTAGGTAGGCTGTTAATTTGTGATCCTTCCATTTTCTTCATGTGCATTTGTAGAGATATGATTTCCCCTCTTACTACAGCTTTCATGGCGTCCCAGAGATTTTGGTAAGATGTTTCTTCATTTTCATTTGTTTCCAGGTATCTTTTAATCTCTGTTTTGATTTCATCATTGACCCAGGCGTTGTTTAGCATCATGCTATTTAGTATCTATGTCTTTGTGGGTTTGGGGGAAATCTTGTTGGTGTTGATGTTTATTTTTATACCATCTGAGAAGGGGGATGAGAAAATTTTGATCTTTTGAAATTTGTCTATGCTTGATTTATGACCAAGTATGTGGTCGATCTTAGAGTACGTTTCATGCAGTGATGAGTAGAATGTGTATTCTGTGGTCACCGGGTTGAGTGTTCTGTAGGTATCAATTAAGTCCATTTGGTCAATAGTCACATTGAGGTCCCAGATCTCATTGCCGAATTTTTGTCCTGATGATCTGTCTAGGATTATGAGTGGGGTATTAAAGTCCCCACCTATGATAGTATTAGAGTCAATATCTATTTTGAGTTTTCCTAGAAGCTGCTTTATGAAAGTAGGAGCTCCTATGTTGGGTGCATATATGTTTAGGATAGATATTTCTTGTTGATGGATTGAACCTTTTATCATTACATAGTGGCCTTCTGTATCTTTTTTAATTTTTGATAGCTTAAACCGTATTTTGTCTGAAATTAGAATCGTGACTTCTCCTTTCTTTTGTGTTCCATTTGCCTGAAAATTTGTTTCCCATCCTCTTACTTTGAGTCTGTGAGTGTCCTTTCTAGTGAGATGGGTCTCTTGAAGGCAATATATTGTCGCCTGGTGATATTTTATCCATTTTGCCAGTCTGTGTCTTTTCAGTGGTGCATTTAGTCCATTCACATTCAGGCTAATTATGAGAGTTGATCCCTATCATAAGGTGCTTATAGAGTTGATGTTCCTCTTTGTTGTCTTTCTTTTGGTTTTGGGGTTGGTTCATGTGTGTTTTACTCTTTTTCCTGTACTTTTGTGAAGAACGTTGTTGTTCTTTTTTCCTTTTCTTCTGTGTTCAGTACTTTCTTAAGTGTTTCTTGTAGAGGTGATCTGGTGGCAGCGTAAGTTCTTAGGGATTGGATATCTGGGAAAGATTTTAATTATCCCTCACTGATGAAGCTTAGCTTGGCTGGGTAGGTTATTCTTGGTTGAAATTGTTTATTTTTTAGAACTTTGAAGATAGGGCTCCAAGCTCTCCTAGCCTGCAGGGTTTCTGTGGATAAATCTGCTGCTATTCTAATTGGTCTTCCATGGTAGGTGATCTGGCCTTTTTCTCTTGCTGCCTTTAGGATTTTTTCTTTTATATCTACTTTGTTTAGGCAAATTATTATGTGTCTGGGAGTTGGTCTTCTTATTTGTTGTCTTGCAGGGGTTCTCTGAATCTCCTGTGTTTGAATTTTCACATTACTGATGAGATGAGGGAAGTTTTCTTCAATAATCTCATGGAATGTTTGTTCCAGGGTGGCCTCTGTGTCTCTTTCTGCTTCAGAAAGTCCAATTACTCTTAGGTTTAGTCTCTTGAATTAATTGCTCATCTCTTGAAGGTTTTGTTCTTTTTAAGCTTCTTTTCTATGTTTTTGACCATTTCGGTTAGTTCTATATTTTGAGCCTCAAGCTTTGAGATTCTTTCTTCTGCTTGGCTAATTCTGCTTTCCATGCTTATCAATTTGTTATTTATTTCATTCACAGTATTCTTTACTACTGTTATCTCAGTTATCAACTCCATCCTAGTTTCTTCTTGTCTCTCCTCAATTCTTTTTAATCTTTCCATTAATGTCTTGATATCTAAGTTTGTAGTTTGAGACCAGTCATTCTGGGGGCTCTTCATTGTTTGCATTCCGAAGTCAGTTTTCTCAGTGTCTGTCCTCCCAGGTGTCTGGGAGAGACCCATATTCTTCTTTTGGGTTTTCTTCATTTGTGTAGATTTTTCTCTCTCCCTCTTTCCCTCCCTTTCTTTAATTCTGTTTTTCAGGGAAGGTGGGGTTGCTTTTACTTCTTTTGTTCAATCTCCTATTCTTCCTTATGAGGGTCCTTTGGCTTTGTTCACTTTTAAGGCTGAACTGTGGGTTGGGGGTTGTACTTTTTTCAGTTTAGAGGTTTAATTGAGGGGGAAACTGTGATTCAGAATCTATCTGCAGATCCCAGTATTCACCAATAGGTGTATGGGCATAGGAACCCATTTCCTGCTGCCTTACAATCTGTCCATGCAGCGGGGTTTAGGTTTGCTCCCTTAGATACCAAGGTGGAGGCTGCTCGTAGATGGGCGGGGCAATGCAAATCTCTGCCTAGAAAATGGCTGAGATAGGCAGCTCCTCTTTCAAGGATCCTTTCTCTCCACCCATTCTTTCTCTCCACTCATCCAGGTCCGTGGGCGATCCACTATGACGGGCTGTGGTGGTGTGTCTCCAGCATCAGGCACACAGCTGGGGGGATCAGCAACACAGCTGGGGGCTGGATCTGGTGTGCCACCAGCAGCCTGGGGTGGAAAAGGGAGCTGGGAATTCCCTCTTCTGAAACTGAGAGCTGAGAGTGGCTGATAAGCACCTCCTTAAGATACTGTTCCCACCGGGCTCGGTGGCTCAGCCTGTAATCCTGTGCCTTTGGGAGGCTGAGGTGAGTGGATTGCCTGAGCCCGCGGGTTCAAGACCCGCCTGGGCAGCGAGACCTCATCTCTACAATAAATTAAAAAATCAGCCGGGTGTGGTGGCGCATGCCTTAATTCCGGCTACTTGGAAGGCTGAGGCGGAAGGATCACCGGAGCCCAGCAGGTCGAGGCTGCGGTGACTGGGAGCGGCCACTGCACTCCAGTCTGGGCAACAGAGTGAGACTCCAACTCAAAAAAAAAAAAAGATACTGTTCCCTTACACAACCATGGGGTCCCACGCTGGGTGCCTCAGCCAGCGCGGGGACCGGAGCTCCAAAGGGCAGGTGGTGAGTGGTGACAGTGGCTTTGGGCCCCACATAGGGCACTTCAGCCAGGAATGGAGCTGGTATCTCTGAGGGGTGGGCACCTAGAGCCTCCCTGGGTGACAGCAGCTTGAAATAGGGCTGGGTGGGGGCCCAGAACCCAGGGCAGGGAGCTGGAACTCAGAGGAGTGAGCACCGGGCCACTGGGCTGGGTGCCTGGTCAGGGAGGGAGCTGGCAGCGACTGAGTGCCGGGTGGATCAGTGTAACCAGATCTCCACAAGGTGGTATCCAAGGGCCTCCACAGGTGGCGGCCAGCAGCTTGGGACTGGGTGAGACATTTTAGCTGTGGAGGGAGCTGGGATCTCCACATGGCCAGGGCCTGGGGCTGCCTATGGTGGAGCAGCAGCAGCTGAGGGGCCGCAATAGCCAACCTTGCGTAGGACCGAGGGTCTCCAGGCCTCGGATTGGTGTGGCTGGCGGTGGACAGGGAGGTGGGGGAAGGAAAGTAAGAGTCTTTTTGGGAACTCGCTTTCAGAGAATCTCACAGTCCCACCTATGCTGTCGCCGTCTTACTGGAACTCAATAAATTGTACTGGATAGCCAATGCAAATCAGGCCAACTTCATGCTTACTTGTGAGGGAGAGCTGTGCTTGTATGGCATGATCTTCCCAAACAAAGCCAGAGTTTTGGAAGGGTTTCTGGCCTTCAAGGATTGGCAGATGTTGAGAAGCAGGAGTGTTGGGGTAAGGCTCTTAGGACTTCCCATAATTAATTTTTATATATTGAATTCTGCAGTTTTGCTAAATGACTTATTTCTAGTACTTTTCTTCCAGATTTTATTGAATTGTCTATATAAATGATCATGTTGTCTTCTATCAAAGACTGTTTTACTTCTTTCCTTACAATCTGGATATTTTAAATTTTTGAACCTCCAATACAATGTTGAATAGAAATGATGAGAATGGACATCCTTTCCTTGTTCCTGATCTTAGGGGGAAAGCATTCAGTCTTTATTATGTATGAAACAAGTTGTAGGTTTTTATCAGGTCGAGGAAGTTCTCTTTTATGCCCAGTTTGCTGAGATTTTTAATCAAGAATAGATGTTGGATTTTGTCAAATGCTTTTTCTGCATCTTTGGGGATGATTATGTGGTTCTTCTCTTTTAGTTTCTTAATGTGGTTAATTGCATTGATTGATTCAAATGTTCAACCAACCTTACTTTTTTGGGATAAACCTTACTTAATTATAATGCATTATGCTTTTAAAATTAAATAGATTACATTAAAAAATTTATTTATGTATTTATGTATTTGAGTCAGGGTCTAATTGTATCACCCAGGCTGGAGTGCAGTGGCACAATCATGGCTCATTGCCACCCCACCTTCTTGGGCTCAGGTGATCCTTCTGCCTCAAACTCCCAAGTAGCTGGAACTACAGATGTGCACCAGCATGCCCAGCTAATTTTTAAAATTTTTAACGTTTTTGTAGAGATGAGGTTTCTCTATGTTGCTTAGGCTGATCTTGAACTCGTGGGCTCAAATAGTCCTCCCATTTTTGCCTTCCAAAGTGTTGGGATTACAGGCATGAGCCACCACACCAGTCAAAAAATTATTTTTTAATTGTAGTAAATATAAATAACATAAAATTTGTAGTTTAACACATTTGAACAATTTTTTTTTCATATATAGATGGGGTTTCATTATGTTGCCCAGGCTGGTCTTGAACTCCTGGCATTCTCAAGCAATTCTCCCACTTTGGTCTTCCAAATTGCTGGAATTATAGGCATGAACCACTATGCCTGACCTCGGTTTAACCATTTTTAAGTGTGCAGTTCAGTGGCAATAAGTGCATTCACATTGTTGTGCAGCTATTGCTATCATCCAGCTCCAGAACTCTTTTTCCTTGTAAAACTGAAACTCTGTACCCATTAGACAGTAACTCCTCATTCATCCTCAACCCCTACCCCTGGCAACCGCCATGAATTTAACTATTGTCTCTATGACTGTAATTAGAGTAAGTCCCTCCTATATATGAACCTTCAAATTGTTAACTTTTAAAGATGTGAACATGTCTTCACATGTCCAATCATATAAGTTAGTTCACATGTCTGGTGTACATTGTCACATGTGTGTATTCTCTATAAGTGGTTGTGCTTTTGTGTATTTTACTGTACAGTATTGTGTAGAGTACAAAATCTTTATTTCAAGCCCAAGATGTCTGGAAGTAAGTGTAAAAGCAGCAGTGATGTAGCTGGTATTGCTAGAAGCACCAAGTGATAATGATGGAAAGAAAAGTGAAAATAATTGAGAGTGGAGTTAGGCAAAAAGATGGTAGATGTTACTCATTCTTATAGCGTGAATCTTTCAACTAAAGTTTCTCTATCTCCTCCATCACTTTCCACGCTTTGAAAGTGTGGAAAGTGATGGAGGAGATAGAGAAACTTCTCACTGTGTGGATGCAGGATCAGCATCAGTGTTGAGACCCACTCAGCTTAATGCTGATTCAAGAGAAAGCTAAAAGTCTTTATGAAGACTTGAAGAAGAAACATGGTGAATAATTAGAGTGTGTCTTTCTTTTATGCTACCAATTGTATTTTTTTGATTTTAAAGATATGGGGTACAATTTAGGATTAGGTACACATATGATCATTATACAGGTGAAGTTTGGTCCTCCCATTGGTCCTCACTTCACCTGGTTTGGGATCAGGTGCCTTTATTGATGTTATGGACCCTCCCCTGACAGTGTCCCACTACTGCCAATCCCTTTCTTGTAGTATTATGATAAATGTTCAGGATTCACTTATGAGTGAGAACATATAGTACTCAGTTCTTTGTTTCTGTGATAGATTACTGAATATGATAGACTCTAAATCCATCCAAGTTGATGAGAAATCCATAATTTTGTTCTTCTTTATGGCTACATAATGTTCTATTGTGTATATGTACCACATTTTTAAAAATTCAGTCCACTTTTGACAGGCAGCACAGCTGGTTCCATGTTTTTGCTATTGTGAATAGTGTTGCAATAAACATGCATGTGCAGTTATCTTTTCTGTAGAATGATTTTAGCTCCTCTGGGTATATTCCCAGAAGGGGGATTGCTGGATCTTATGGAAGCTCAATTTTTAGATCTTTTAGAAATTGCCAGCCGAGTTCAGTGGCTCAGTCTGTAATCCCGCGCTTTGGGAGGCTGAGGTGAATGGATTGCCTGAGCCCATGGGTTCGAGACCCGCCTGGGCAACTTGGCGAGACCTCATCTCTACAATAAATAAAAAAAAAATTAGCAGGGCGTGGTAGCGCGCGCCTGTAGTTCCAGCTACTTGGAAGGCTGAGGCGGAAGGATCGCCGGAGCCCAGCAGGTCGAGGCTGCAATGGCCAGGAGCAGCCACTGCACTCCAGTCTGGGTGACAGAGTGAGACTCCAACTCAAAAAAAAAAAGAAATTGCCACACTGTTTTCCACAGATGTTGTACTAATTTACACTCCCACCTACGGTGTAGAAGTGTTCCCCTTCCTCTGCATCCTCTCTAGCTTCTGTTGTTTTCTGAGTTATTAATGATGGCCATCCTGACTGGAGTTAGGTGGTATCTCAGTGTAGTTTTGATTTGCATTTCTTTGATGATTAGTGAGGCTGAGCATTTTTTCATGTATCTGTTGGCCGCCCATATGTCTTTTTTGAGAAGTGTCTATTCATATCTTTTGTCCATTTTTTTTTTGTTTTTGGAATCGCAGTCTCATTCTGTTGCCCAGGTTGTAGTGCATTGGCACCCTCACAGCCACCACAGCCTCGACCTGCTGGGCTCAGGGCGATCCTTCTGCCTCAGCCTTCCAAGTAGCTGGAACTACAGGCACGCACTACCATGCCTGGCTTATTTTTTTTATTTATTGTAGAGACGAGGTCAGGCAATCCTCTCGCCTTGACCTCCAAGAGTGCTAGGATTACAGGTTTGAGCCACCATGCCTGGTCTTGCCCACGTTTTAATGGGAATGTTTTGTTTTGTTTTGTTTTCCCCCTGTGGCATGTTTGAGTTTGTAGATCCTGGATGTTAGGCCTTTGTCAGATATACAGTTGGCAAATACTTTTCCTATTCTGTGGGCTGTCTCCCCACTCTCTTGATGGTTTCTTTTGCTTTACAGAAGCTCTTCAGTTTATTGAGATCCCACTTGCCTGTCTTATCTCTTACGGCATAGGCTTTTGGGGTTTTGATCAGGAATTGGTTGCCTATTCCAATTTCTGTAAGGGTTATCTCCTGCGTTTTCTAAGTTTCTTGTTTGAGGTTTTACATTTAAGTCTTTGATTCATTTAGAGATGTTTTTTTCTGTATGGTGATAGGTAGAGGTCCTGTTTCATTTTTCTGCATGTGGTCAGCCAGTTTTCTCCGCATCATTTACTGAATAGGTTCTCCTCTATCCAGTCATTGTTGGTGAAGGTTTTGTCGAAGATGAGTTGGTTGAGAAATTGAAGTTTTGCTTCTGGAATCTCTATGCTGTTCCACTGGTCTTTTCTTTTTTTTTGAGTTGGAGTCTCACTCTGTCGCCCAGACTGGAGTGCAGTGGCTGCTCCCG
>NW_007247117.1:67422-84095 GCF_000164805.1 Carlito syrichta
TTGTTTGTGTCGTCTTTGATTTCTTTGAGCAGTGTTTTGTAGTTTTCATTGTAAAAGTCTTTCACTTCTCTGGTTAGGAAGATGCTGAGGTATTTCACTTTTTGGTGGCTATTGTGAATAAGATTGTGCTTTTTGCCGGACTCGGTGGCTCAACCTGAAATCCCGTGCTTTAGGAGGCTGAGGTTGAGTGGATTGCCTGAGCCCATGGGTTCGAGACCCACCTGGGCAACTTGGCGAGACCTCATCTCTACAATAAAATAAAAAAACTTGCTGGGCATGGTATCGCACGTCTGTAGTTCCAGCTACTTGGAAGGCTAAGGCGGAAGGATCTCTGGAGCCCAGCAGGTCGAGACTACGGTGGCCGGGAGCGGTCACTGCATTCCAGTCTGGGTGACAGAGTGAGACTCCAACTAAAAAAACCCAAAAAACCCAAAAAAACAGATTGTGCTTTTTATTTGGATCTCTGCCTTTTTGTTGTTAGTGCAACTGTCTTTTGCATGTTGATTTTGTATACTGAGACTTTGCCAGAGTCCTTTATCAGTGCAAGGAGGTTTTTGACAGATTCTCTTGGGTTTTCAAGGCGTATAGGATTATATAATCAGCAAAGAGGGATAACTTAATTTCCTCTTTTCCAATTTGGATACCTGTGATTTCCTTCTCTTGACTGATTGCTCTAGCTAGGACTTCCAACACTCTGTTGAACAGGAGGGGTGAGAGTGGGCAGCCTTGTCTTGTTGTGGTTTTCAGTAGAAATGCTTCCAATTTCTGTCTTTTTAGCAGTATGTTGGCTGTGGGTTTGTCATAGATGGTTCTTACTATTTTGAGGTATATTCCCTCTATGCCTAGGAGTTCGAGGGTTTTTATCAAGAAGAGATGCTGGATTTTGTTGAAAGCTTTTTCTGTGTCTAATGATATAATCATATGGTTCTTGTTGTTTTTTGTTTTTGAGTTGGAGTCTCACTCTGTCGCCCAGACCTGAGTGCAGTGGCCGCTCCCGGCCACCGCAGCCTTGACCTGCTGGGCTCTGGCGATCCTTCTGCCTCAGTCTTCCAAGTAGCTGGAACTACAAACGTGTGCTACCACACCCGGTTAATTTTTGATTTATTGTAGAGATGAGGTCTTCCCAGGCGGGTTGCCCAGGCGGGTCTCGAACCCACGTGCTCAGGCAATCCACTCACCTCGGCCTCCCAAGGCACAGGATTACAGGCTGAGTCACTGAGTCTGGCCAGTTTGGTCTTGTTTTTACATCTGTTGAAATATTTAATTATATCTGGTCTTGTGGATGTTGATCCAGTCCTACATCCTGGGGATGAAGCCTACTTGGTCATGGTGAATAATTTTTGAGATGTGTTGTTGGATTCGATTGCTAGAATTTTGTTGAGAATTTTTGCATCTATGTTTACCAGGGATATTGGCCTGTAGTTCTCTTTCTTTGTTGGATCATTACCTGGTTTAGGTTATCATTGTGATGTTAACTTCATAAAATGATTTGGGAAGGGTTCCGTCTTCTCGATTGCCTGGAATACTTTCAATAGGATTGAAACCAGCTCCTCTTTGTAAGTTTTGTAGAATTCCACTGGAAAGCTGTCTGGTCCATGACTTTTTTTGTAGTAGTTTTCTTATGGTGGAGTCAGTTTCCTGAGTTGTTTATTGGTCTATTTAGGGTCTCAGTTTCTTCTTGTTTCAACCTTGGGAGGTTGTGTGATGCCAGAAACTACTCCATTTCATTTAGGTTTTCAAATTCGTTTCCATATAGGTGTGCATAATAATCTCTGACAATCTTTTGAATGCCAGCCATGGCTGGTTTCATTGGTTCAAGGCTAGAACCAACCTTCACAATGTAAAAGTAAGAGGCAAGGCAGCGAGTACAGATATACTAGTTGCCTGAGAGTTTCCTGAAGCATTTCAATAAATTATTGATGAGAACACACATTTACCCAAGCTTGTTTTTAATGTGAATGAGACAGGACTGTACTGAAAGAGGATGCCAGACTGAAGTTACATCAGCAGGGAGGAAAGTTGATGCTAGACTATAAAACAGCAGAAGATAGGCTAACTCTGTTGTTTGGTGGCAATGCTTCTGGCAATATGAAACTGAAGCTTCTCTTAGTTTATCTAATTCAGAAAACCCAAGAGCCCTTGAGAACATAGCCAAGTGCTCTTTTTCTATTGTGTAGAAGTGTAACCCCAAAGCCTGGGTTATACAGGCCATTTTCCAGGGCTGGTTTTCCACTTTATTCTGGAGTTGGAGAGATATTGCTTATAGAAAGATGCCACATTCAGCATTCTTTTGCAGCTCAACAGTGCTCTGGGGCATTCCCCATTCATGGATGACTTTCATCCCAATGCCAAAGTAGTGCATCTGCCACCAAATACTATGTCCTTCATCCAATGTATGGACCATGGAATTATAGTTGACTTTTAAGAAATAGTATTTATGTCACACTTTTTGTCAAGCAGTAAAGGCAAGCAATGAATCAGGGACAACCTTGTGATAATATTGGAGAGGTTATTATATCTACAAGGCCGTGAAAAACACTGACTTTCCTTGGTGTGAAGTTATGGCTGTCATCACGAATGGGGTTTGGAAGAACCTTTGCCCACAGTTTGTTCATGATTTTCGTGGATTTGAGAAGGTGGATGAGGAGTCCAAAGAGGTTTCAGCAACTTAGTGACCCTGAGTGAGAAACTGAAGCTCTATCTACAAGAAGACAACTTCAATCTCCTTGGTGTGCAACACAAGGAGCTTACTAATAAACCTGAGAATTGGAGGCTCAGAGAAAGGATTAAGAGAGACAAGAGGAAGAAGTAACTGAAGAGCTGAAGAGATTCACAATATAGGAAATGGCAAGGAGATTTTCTTAATTTGAGGAGGCATTGTTATTTTTTTAAAAAATTGGAAAATATAGTTTATTTAGAGAGTAAATTAGAGAGAGGTAGGGGAGGGGTCCAAAACTAGGAAAACATGGCGGCCATACCTTAAAGAGCACATGGCCATACCAGAATTTAGTAAAGCAATGGCCGACACTGTTAATTTTTAAGACACAGGATTCAAGTGTCGGAAGGTACATGAAGGTTGCAGCAGCCATTCAGAATGCAATCCAGTGCTCTGTATCAACTGTGATGAGAAAAAAAGAGCTCCTACCTAGACATCACTGAATTGTTTTTTCAAGAGGGTAGGTAGAATTGAATCTAGCAAAGAACCAGAGCCTATGTCTCCAACGTCAGGCGTGAGTGAAATTGCGTCTTGCCCTGTATCTCCCACTGTTGATGATCCTTCAGCTCTACCATCTCTCACCTTTTCTCCCTCCTCCAGCCAGTAACTCTTCTTGCCTGTTCACTTGATGTCAGTCCCTGTATGCCAGCTATTGTACTATACTACTGTACTTTCCAAGGTACTATACGATGAGATTAAAAATGTTACATTTTTGTGTCTGTTATTTAATTGTGTGAAAATTATAAAACAATTAATGTACAGTACTATATAGCTGACTTGTGTTAGTTGGGTACCCAGGCTTTGTTGGACTTAGGAATAAATTGAACTTATGAATGAGTTCTCAGAACGGAACTCGTTTGTATGTAGGAGACTTACTGTACTCTATGTATCGCATATGAGTGGAATCATGCAGTATTGTCCTTTTGTAGACAGATTATTTCACTTAGCATGATGTAATTAAGATTCATCCATGTTGTAGTATGTGCTAGAATCTCCTTCCTTTTAAAGGTTGATTATTATATTGCTTATATGTACCTACCTTTTGGCTATTATGAATAATGTTATGTATATTATCCTTTTTATATATTGCTAGACTTAATTGGTCAAGATTCTGTTAAGAATTTTTACATCCATATTCATAGGGGTTACTGGTCAGTATATATATATAGATAGATTTTTTTTTTTTTTTTTTTTTTGAGTTGGAGTCTCACTCTGTCGCCCAGACTGGAGTGCAGTGGCCGCTCCCGGCCACCTGCTGGGCTCCGGCGATCCTTCCGCCTCAGCCTTCCAAGTAGCCGGAATTACAGGCATGCGCTACCAAGCCCGACTGATTTTTTTATTTATTGTAGAGATGAGGTCTCACTGCCCAGGCGGGTCTCGAACTCGTGGGTATATTTTTTTTCTTAGAATGCTTTTCTCTTGTTTGGTTGTAGACTAATGCTGTCTTCATAGAATGAGTTGAAAAGTCTTTTCTGCTGTTCAGATTTCTGAAAGTGTTGACCTGTTGTGTAGAATTGATATTATTTCTTCCTTAAATGTTTGGTAGACTTTGTCAGTAAAGCCATCCTAACCTGGCACTTTTTTTTTTTTCATTAATCAGTATTTTTTATTATGGTTTTGTGGGGTACAGTTAAGGGTTAGGTGTACAATTATGTTTCATTCAGGCACCCTGCTGATAAGAGGTGTTTTCCCATCCCCCGACAGATATTTGCTACTGTTAATCCCATCCCCCTCCCCCCCATAGTTTCCCAGTACCGTCAGTCATTTTCTTATAGTATTGCATTGGATGTTCAAGGTCAACCCGGCACTTTTAACAACAAATTCAATCTCTTTAATAGATAAAAGTCTATTTAGGTTATCTATTTTTTTAATTAAGCGAGTATTAGTAATTTGTGTCTTTTGAGAATTTGTTCCCTTCATTGAAGTTAGGATCATCATACTACTGGTTATGAGCTAAATATGGTTTGCTGTTTAATTTTGGTAAATAAAGTTTTATTGGAACATAGCCATACCTATTTGTTTATATATATGTGTGACTATTTTTGTGTGACAGTGTCAGAGGTGAATAGTTGTAAAAGAAATGGTATGGTCCACAGTGCCTGAAATATTTATTAACTGGCCTTTTGCAGAAAGTTTGTCAATTTCTGATTTAAGTTTTCAACTTTATTGACAGAAAGTTGATCTTAATATGTGTTATTTATTTATTATTATTATTTTGAGTCAGGGTCTTACTCCGTCACCCAGGCTAGAGTGCAGTGCACCACAGTCTTGACCTCCTGGACTCAAGTGATCTTTCTACCTCAGTCTCCTGTGTAGATGGGACTACAGATGTGCGTCACCATGCCCAGTTAATTTTGTGATTTTTTTGTAAGACAGGGTCTTGCTATGTTGCCTAGGCTGGTCTCAAACTCTGGAACTCAAGCAATCCTCTGGTCTTAGGCTCCCAAAGTTATAGGCATGGCCTATTTTTAAAATATCTGTAGAATCTATAGTGATATCACTTTTTTCATTTCTGACATTTGTTCACTTTAATCTCATAATTTCCACTTGATCTTTATTATTTCCTTTCTTGTGCTTATATTAGGTTTCTTTTATTCTTCCTTTTAGGGTTTTTTGTTTGTTTGTTTGTTTGTTTTTGAGTAGGAGTCTCACTCCATCACCCAGGCTGGAGTGTAGTGGCACACTCACAGCCATCCCAGCATCAACCTGCAGGGCTCAGGCGATCCTTCTGCCTCAGCCTTCTAAATACTTGGAACTACAGGTATGCGCTACCACTCCCAGCTAATTTGTTTTTTGATTTATTGTAAAGATGAAGTCTCACTAAGTTGCCCAGACTGTTCTCGAATCCGCGGGCTCAGGCAATCCCCTCACCTTGGCCTCCCAAAGTGCTAGGATTATAGGTGTGAGCCACTGTGCTCAGCCTCCTTTTCTAGTTTCTTAAGGTGGGAGCTGACCTTGGTTTGAGAACTTCTTTTTTAATATAGGTGTTTGGTATTATAAATTTCCCTTTAAGTACTGCTTTAGTAGCATCCCACAAATTTTGATGGGTTGTGTTTTCTCAGAGAATGAAATCAGGGATGTTTTCAGAAGTTCTAGTACTCTCTACCTCAAACTGGTGTAATATTTATTTGTACATTTTTTAATACCTTATACATATAAATATTCTTTTGAGTGTATTCTGTATTTAACAAAACTTTTTAAAAAATGTGAATGGGAGGTAAGAATATAATTACTTGTAGGTAAACAACTCTTTGAGCAGTTGTGTTGTGAAGTGAAGCAGAGAAAAGGGGTAGTAATTAAAAAATGATGTGAGATAAAAGGAGAGGTTGTTTTTGTATTGATTTGTTTTAAAGATAAGTGATTCCAATGAAAGTTTGCTGATTCAAATAAGAGTCATAAGATTTAAAAGTCATATCCTGATGTGAGAATTGATGTGTTTAACCAAAGCTCTTGTCTTAGAATAACAATACCACCTAAATTTTTTCTCAGGTAGCAGTTTGAGTTCTGTTTCAGAATGGAAAACAGATATTTCATTGAGTCCTAGAAGTCCATATCAAAAACTGTGGCTCAAATTATCTTGACCTGAAATTTTTTTTTTTTTTTTTTGAGTTGGAGTCTCACTCTGTCGCCCAGACTGGAGTGCAGTGGCCGTTCCCGGCCACCGCAGCCTCGACCTGCTGGGCTCCGGCAATCCTTCCGCCTCAGCCTTCCAAGTAGCCGGAATTACAGGCATGTGCTACCACGCCCAGCTGATTTTTTGATTTATTGTAGAGATGAGGTCTCACCAAGTTGCCCAGGCAGGTCTCGAACCCGCGGGCTCAGGCAATCCACTCACCTCAGCCTCCCAAAGGCGCGGGATTACAGGCTGAGCCACCGAGCCCGGCTTGACCTAAAATTTTTGAGATCAGATAGTGCAATCAGTTACCTGGAAGTATAAATTACAAATAACTATATTTTTAAATGTAGTCAAAGAAGAGTGAGATGAAGGTGAAAGAAATGTCTACTCTTATTTGCCAGAGAATAAACAATAAAATAAGCTGTTTATAGCCAGTTATCTATACTGTGCTTAATTATTTAATAGCATATAACTCAGGATGTTTCATAAGACAACCGAGTAATTACTGAGCTGTGCAATTTATTTCATTTATGTATATACTTAAATACATTTTAGAGGTAGGCAAGACAATAGAACACACTTGACTAGCTAATTGCTTTTTTCTCTGTTGTTTCATTTTCACCCTGTATGGCATGTCTTACCAAGTATTTTTTCCCTCCAATAGGTTGTGTGGTTCCAGGGGCTGGTGCAGTTGAAGTGGCAATATCTGAAGCTCTTGTTATGTACAAGCACAATGTAAAAGGAAGAGCTCGTCTTGGAGTCCAAGCTTTTGCTGATGCCTTACTCATTATTCCCAAGGTACAACTATCCTTATGCCCACATAACAACTGGTATTTATTTGCATTTCCTCATACAGTTTTCTCTTAGATATTTTACAACTAAAGCAGGAAGACTTTTGGGATAACAGCCTAGAATCCTTGTAGGAGGTTTGTGAAATAGTCAAATTACTTCCTTGCTTTCTTTTCTGAGCTCCAAAAATTAAAGTAACCCCAAAAGCTTCTGTCAAAAATGATTCATGATTAACTCATCATAATGAAAATGTTTAGAACTTAAAATTTAATTGGATTTTAGAGTGGATCTTAATTTTGTTGGTGGTAGCCAAAGTGTAATTATTTTAAACTGTGAAAGTGAAGACTTGAAGCTGTTAAGCATTCCCAAATGCTAGTTTGCATTTGTCATTATAATTCCTAGAAAAGGAGAGAGACTCGATTTTTTTTTTCTAGGTGGCCACCTAAGGACAGAGAACTACTATTCCTTTCTCTTTGCCTTAATTTGGTTGTGAACCACCTAGAGACACAGAAAAACTACTTTGAACATGCTATTACCATGAATTAAAACATTACTAAAAATACTAGCAAAGTCTCTTTGATAATTGTTATTAAAATTATTCACAGTTTGTGGAATCTTTGTGAATTGGATTTCTACTTTTTGCTTCCCAAAAGCAGCAAAATCAGTATGATCCTGTTGTTGACAGAAACCGGTAACCCCGGTATGTATTGGTGGTATCTTTATCAGCTGGTGATTTGGGACCACTTGGAATTGAGCCTAGTTTGGAGTGGAAGTATCTTCATCTCTGTTGCCACAGGGCATGATTCTCCTTATGAAGAGGAGGGGCACACAGCTGCCTCCAATATTCTAATTTCTGTTAGCAAGTGCCTAGGAAAAACTGGAGGGCATGTGGTTAGAGGCACTAGTTGAAACAAAAATACTATTCTATTTCCTTCCATGTTAAGAAAAAATTCTTTTGCAAGGAGGGAAATTAATGTAGTGGGGTGGACACGGATGAACTCTAATGTCCTCAGAATTTAGTGTGATTTGCATACGGGAAATATTTAAGTTAATATAAAAACTATTAGACAAAAATAATAATTTGACTTAGATTGAGTAGAATTCTTCAAAAGGAGATGATTACTGATTATGAATGTGTTTTCACAAGACTACAAAGTAGTACCTTATTTTTATATTTGATAATCAAGCATTCATGTGAAAGTATTATACATATATATTTATTGTTATTTTTATTCATAAAGGTTCTTGCTCAGAATTCTGGTTATGACCCACAGGAAACACTAGTAAAAGTTCAGACTGAGCATCTAGAATCAAAACAACTTGTTGGCATAGATTTGGATACAGGTAAAAACAAGAAGAAAAGTTAGCTGCTTAATCAAAAGATTATTCTTCAGCCATCGGGAATATTTTCTTATAGTAAAGAAATGGAGGTTTGGGTGACTTTAATATTTCAGTTTTGAGTGCCTTTAGTTTACTTCCCATCCCCCTCCCCACCAGGGTCTCGTTCTTTTTTTTTAATTATGATTTTTAAAAAAATAATTTCTTTAGCTTTAGGGGATACAAATAGCTTTTGGTTACATAGATACATTGTATAGTGGTGAAGAAGAGTCTGGTTTTGTGTACTTACCACCCTGACCTGTGCACATTGTATCCAATAGGT
The DNA here is from genome assembly GCF_000164805.1 of Carlito syrichta. NCBI lineage: Eukaryota > Metazoa > Chordata > Mammalia > Primates > Tarsiidae > Carlito > Carlito syrichta. The sequence goes on from NW_007247117.1 coordinate 76,204, forward strand.
GATTTTTCATTCCACTGCCCCTGCCCACCTTCCCCCTTCTGAGTCTCCAGTGTCCATTATACCATTCTGTATGCCTTCACAGATCTTTGGTTTAGCTTCCAATTATAAGTGAGAACATGTGATGTTTGGTTTTCTGTTCCTCTGTTCACTAAGGGTGATGTTCTCTAATTCCAAACAAGTTGCTTCAAAAAACACTATTTTCTTCCTTTTTATGACTGAATAGTTTACTTTTGAACTTCTTGAAAGAAAATATTCCTTCATTTAAGAAATAGTTATTAAGTGCTTATTTTCCTCTTGGAATTCACACAGAGCAAAACAGACAAAAATGCTTGCTCTTGTGAGCTTGTGTTGTAGTGGGAGAAGACAGTCAATTAAGCAATAACCTTAATACATAAGCTTCTTTAGCATTTTAGAAAGTAATAAATTCTATTTATAAAACAGTATAATGATGGTCATGAATGCTAGTATAGGAGGGTAGGAAGAGAGTTGCAACTTAAAGAGATTTGTCAGGGTAGGCTTCATTGAGAAGATGTCTATTAAAAAAAGCCAAAGGAAGTGAGGAAGTTAGCCATATGGGGAACAGGGTATAAGTGTTCTAGGGAGAGATAACAACCAGTGGAAAAGCCACGTGTGATTTTTTTGAGGAAGAGGAAGGAGGTAAGAGAGGGGATAGAAGGTCAGATCATGTAGGGGCATGTGGACCAATCTAAGGACTGACTTTTACTGCTGTGGAATAGGGAACAATTTTGAGCAGAGGTGTGACATGATCTAATTATGTTTAAGAGGATCCTCTGGCTACTTTCCACTCTGGAGAGGAGTCAACTGAACAGCCAGAAGGTTGGAATTGTCATCGACTGTATTGGAGAAGACTAGATAGAGCAGGTTGTGAGTGAGAGGACATCAATATTCAGGTTTGTCAAATTCAAGGCGAAAGTGTCTGTAGTCTTTCAAGTAAAACAATCGGTTGGATATGTGAGTCTGGAGCTCCAGGAAGAGGTCCGGGTTGGAGATAAAAACTCGAGTCATCAGATGTATATGATTTAAATCCAGACGACTGGACGAGATCATCTAGGGATTGTAAGATGGAATGAGGAAAGAGAAGAGTCTAAGACTGAACCTTTGGGTGCCTCAACGATAAGATCTCAGGGAAGAAGAGAAGGAACAGCAAAGTAATCAGAAAAGGAGCCACGAGGACAAAAGAAAGAAAAGGAGGGCTGTGGTGTCCTGGAAGACACGTGAAGAAGGAGTAGGCAGGAGTGTGTGATCAACTGTGTTGAATGCTAATAGATGAGGCCTGAGGATCAGTTATTGTATTTAACAACATGGAGTTTGTTGATGATCCTGATAAAAGTAATTTCGCTAGTGTGGTAAATATTGGTAGACTATACCACAGTATTAATAGACCATATCAAGACTGTAATGTTAAAATGGTTTGTTTTTACTTTTCAGGTGAGCCAATGGTAGCAGCAGATGCAGGAGTTTGGGATAATTACTGTGTAAAAAAACAACTTCTTCACTCTTGGTAAGTTAGTATTAACATAAAGAAAAAGACCTTTAGAGGTATACTTGACAACATTAAAATTAAAATGTTTCTATTATTTTTGTCACTCTATAGTGGAAAAATTGTCAGGTATGCAAAGGTATGACATTCAATTTATTTATTAATCTATTTATTTTTGAGTTGGAGTCTCACTCTATCACCCAGGCTGGAGTGCAGTGGCATGCTCACGGCCACCCCAGTGTCGACCTACTGGGCTCTGGCGATTCTTCGGTCTCAGGCTTCCAAGTAGCCGGAACTACAAGCACGCGCTACCTTGGCATTCAGTTATTAAGACTAGTGTCTGCCATTTTACAGTTCCATTTATATTTTAGTTCTGGCAGTGTTAAGTTATAGGAAAGGTTCATCTATTTTTTTTTTTTTTTTTGAGTTGGGGTCTCACTCTGTTGCTCAGGCTGGAGAGCAGTGGCACAATCCCAGTTCACTGCAGCCTTGACCTCCTGGGCTCAGGCTATCCTTCTGCCTCAGCCACCCAAGTAGCTGGGACTAAGGTACACACCACCACACTGGCTAATTTTCTGATTTTTTTTTTTGTAGTGATGAGATCTTTCAGGTTAATCTTACTATTTATCTGAGGGGAAAGGAAAGAGAAAACTTTACTGAAGTAGTAGTACATGCATAGTATGGAAAATGAAATGCTATGCTAAAAATAAGCTTAGCTTTGCTGGAATAAAATCCAGACTTCTGTCTCATCAGCAAAGGAGTTGAAATTATAATACAAGGGGTGGTGTTTGTATATATAATAGCTTTGTCTCATAAAATCTCACACCACCATTGAAGAACAAAGTGCCCTTTATAGTTGAAGATTGCAGGGGGCAAAGATAAGGGCGGGGTTAGTAGGCTTTACTCACCCTCTCCTCCTTTTCCTTAGCACAGTGATTGCTTCTAACATCCTCCTGGTTGATGAAATTATGCGAGCTGGGATGTCTTCTCTTAAAGGGTGATTGAATTCAAAATCAGCTCTTCTGGAAGACGGGGTTTATTACACCTTGTATCCAACTACTGTTGTATAGCTTGCACTATCCTTAATTTTTACACAATAAATACAGTTTATATCTTTTGGTCTTAACAGTCTCAAAAATGTTTCATCAAAGCATAAAGAACACATGAAATATTTTCACAGTAAAGGAGTAATAATGGAAATATTTTCCCTAAGAGTCCTAACTCCCCATTCTTTAATGTATGCTACTGTAGCTTTTATAAAATAGGATCCATTATGATTCTTAGAACTTTGGGGCAACTTTTAATTAGCAAAATATGGAATACAAGTTTTAGTGCACCCAAGTCAGTTTTCAGTTTATCAGAGGGTGTAAATGTAGTAGGACACAATGTTTAATTCGCTCTCAAATTCCTTCAGTAATGTCTTGCTTCTGCTTTTTCCTCTTAAAAGTATGTCATATAGCTTTGGGTTTCATTATTTACAATATCCAATTTAATTTATTTTGTGTATTATTTATTATATTTTACTTGGTTCTTTTGTATATATGATCAACAATGTACCCTATTCTTCTAGCTCTGACTAGGTGTAGTAGAACGGAATTGATCTCATCTGGAAAGGTGAGAATTGTTGACAGCAACACTGGGAAATAATTGTTTTTGGTTTTGAATGCAACTGTTCCATATAGCTAGAATTAATCTGTTGTACTTTTTGTTATTAGGCTCCTTGTGGTTAATGTCTTTCCATGGAAGCTAGTTAATAAGAGATTAAAGCATAGCAGATGGCTTAACAGAACTTTGACCTGTTTGTGCATAAAGGAGAAAGTCGCTTTAACCATTTAAGGGCTTCATTGAGAACCTGTAATTTTCTAGCCTGCCCCCCCACAATATGCTGTTAACATCTTTCTAAATCAGTAATCAGACTTCTGAGCTATCATTTATTTATGATTTAATGACATTTCATTGTACGGCTACACTGCAATTTGTTTTACTGATTTTGTTTGCAATTTTTTTGCCATTATAAACAAAGATCTCCTTTTTAAGTTTCTACACATATTCTATAGGATAGGCCTTTTAAAATGGGCATACCACATATATGGCTAGATCTTTTCTGTGTGACATGTTTAAATTATGAAATATTTGAGCTATACCTAAAGACAGAAAATAATATAATAAATGTCTTTTTAACCTCCACCCAGCTTTAACAATTAGTAACATTTTGCCATGTTTGCTTCAACATTTCCTTAAAGAAATACAAAAGTACAGATGTTGTTAAAGTGCCACTGCCCCCCACTCACTCCCCATCACATGCTTTTCCTGCTTTTTCTCTCTAGAGAAATCTTTGATTTCTATGCACTGCAAAAAATCTTTTAATATATATGCATATACCTGTGAGAGTGTAAAATATTCTTTCTGGGGATTTAAAATGTATACATAATATCATTCTGTAGTTATAGTTTTGCTGCTTTTATTTCCTACTGACTGGTTTAAAGACTTATTCATTCATTTAGGAGTCTTGAGTATTCTAGTGTATTTCTATACTACAATGTTAAGTTTTGGTAAGTTCAAGAAAACTTCAGCATCAAAACTTTCAGAATGTATGTCAATGGCTTAGAAGAAAATACCAGAGATAATAATGTAGATTCTTTTATGGAATGTTACATTACCACTTCTTGATGGCAGGAATGAATATCCAAGATTCTGAGTTGAAAAGTGATTTAGAAGAGTTGGACTCTGAATATGAAGTCTTAAGAGTATCTTGCCTTATTTATTTTGCCTACGTTTTGCTTGTTGTGAATGCATAAGAATGATGTATGATAAAACCTGTGGGAATAAGTCTAAAATGCTCTTACAGTAAGTATAAAATAAAATAAGTGATAAGAAAGCATTATGTCATGAATGAAGTGGCAGCATTTTTCTTTCTTAGTTTATAAAGTAATGGTACATCTTATAATTGGTGACATTTTAGATTCAATGAAATATGATATTAGCTTTTTATACATTGCTGGACTCAATGCTAATATTTATTTAGGTTTTACATGTGTTCATAAGCAGTGCTGGCCTATAATTTTACTTGCTCTGCTATCCTTGTCTTATTTTGGTATCAATGACATATTAGCTTCATAAAATGAGTTGGAGAATTATTACTCTTTTTCTTTTCTTTGGAACAGTTTAAGTCAATAAGATGGAGGGTTATCTGTTTCTTGACATTTTGGTCTGGGCCTTGTAGGTTTTCAAGTGAAAAGAGAGATTTTTGGCTATTGATTCAATTTTCTTCATTGTTTCAGAACTCAGGTTTCTGTTTCCTTTTGAGTCTGTTTTGATAACATATTTTTATAGAAATTCTTCATAAAATTATGTTTTTTTTTTCTCTTAATGTCGTTTCTTGTTTTATATTACTCTGGCAATACCAGCTCTATTTTGTGCAGGGGATGAGGAAGGGATACTATTTTTCTAGTATATCTTTTCCCACCTTTTTACTTTTTTGTTTTTAGGTTTTAAATGTATCTCTCAAAACAGACTGTAGCTAAATTTTATTATTTTTAAAAGTGCTTCCGCAAAGCCCACAAAGACATGGACACTAAACAGCATGATACTGAGCAACTACTGGGTCAACATTGAAATCCAAGCAGAAATTAAAAGATTTCTGGAAACAAATGAAAATGAAGAAACATCTTACCAAAACCTCTGGGATGCCATGAAAACAGTTCTAAGTGGGGAATTTATATCTCTGCGAGCACACATCAAGAAAATGGAAAGATCACAAGTAGAGAGCCTAACAAATCACCTAAGGGAGCTGGAAAGAGAAGATCACCAAAACCCCAACTATAGCAGAAGAATCAAAATCACTAAAATAAGAGCCCAAATATGGGACATGGAAGACAAAAATATCAACAAAACAAAAAGCTTGTTCTTTTAAAGAATTAAGATTGATGGACCCATATCCAGAATGACCAAGAAAAAGAGAGAAAAAGCCCAAATAAACACAATCAGAAATATAAAAGATCATATCGCAACTGACACCAAAGAAATACAAAAGATTATCAGAGATTACTATGTACACCTATATGGAAACAAACTTGATAACCTAAATGAAATATAGGACTTTCTGACATCATACAACTTCCCCAGGTTGAAACAAGAAGACACTGAGACACTAAATAGACCAATAACAACCCAGGAAATTGACTCTGTCATATGAAAACTACCTACAAAAAAAAAGCCCTGGACTAGATGGCTTTCCAGCAGAATTCTACAAAATGTACAAGGAGGAGCTGATACCAATCCTACTGAAAGTATTCCAGGCAATTGAGAAAGATGGAATTCTGCCCAAATCATTTTGTGAAGCTGACATCACACTGATACCCAACCGGGTAAAGATCCAACAAAAAAAGAACTGCAGGCCAATGCAAAAATCCTCAACAAGATTCTAGCAAGTCGGATTCAAAAGCACATCTCAAAAATCATCTACCATGACCAAGTAGGCTTCATCCTCAGGATGCAGGACTGTTTCAACATTCACAAGACCATAAATGTAATTAAAGACATCAACAGATGTAAAAACAAGAACCACATGATTATATCGTTAGATGCAGAAAAAGCTTTTGATAAAATCCAGCATCCTTCTTTATAAAAACACTCAAAAGCCTAGGTATAGAAGGAACATACTTCAAAATAGTAAGTGCCATCTACAATAAACCCACAGCTAACATATTGCTAAATGGACAGAAACTGGAAACATTTCCCCTGAAAACTGGAACAATTCAAGGCTGCCCACTCTCACCCCTCTTGTTCCACATTGTGTTGGAAGTCCTAACTTGGGCAATTAGACAAGAGAAGGAAATCAGGGGTATCCAAATAGGAAAAGAGGAAGTTAAGTTATCTCTTTTTGCTGTTGATATGATCCTATACCTTGAAAATCCAATAGAATCTGTCAAAAACCTAGTTGCACTGATAAAGGACTTTGGCAAGTCCCAGGGTACAAAATAAATGTGCAAAAGACTGTTGCATTCCTATATACCAACAACAAGCAGGCAGAGACCCAAATAAAAAGCACAATCCCATTCACAATAGCCACAAAATAATGAAATACCTCAGCATCTTCCTAACCAGAGAGGTGAAAGACCTTTACAATGAGAACTACAAAACACTACTCAAACAAATCCAAGAATACACAAACAAGTGGAAATATAGTCCATGCTCATGGACAGGAAGAATCAACATTGTTAAAATGGTCCATCCTACCAAGGGCAATCTACAGATTCAACACAATACCCATTAAATTACCAACATCATTCTTCTCAGACCTGGAAATGACAATACAGAAATTCATATGGAAACATAAATGACCACGAATAGCCAAAACAATCCTTAGCAAAAGAAACAAAGCAGGAGGTATCACACTTCTAGACTTCAAACTTGACTGTATGGCTACAGTAATCAAAGCAGTCTGGTATTGGTAAGAACAGGCACATAGACCAATGGAACAGGATAGACATTCCAGAAGCAAAGCCTCAATTTCTCAACCCATTCATCTTTGACAAAGTCTCCAACAACAACCATGGGGGAGAGGAGAACCTATTCAGTAAATGGTACTGGGAAAACTGGCTGACCACATGCAGAAGATTGAAACAGGACCCCTACCTATCACTATACATAAAAATTAACTCTAAATGGATCAAAGATCTAAATGTAAAATCTCAAACTATAAGAATCCTAGAAAATGCAGGAGACATCCTTATGGAAATTGGATCTGGGAACCAATTCCTATTCAGAACCTAAATGCCCATACCTTAAGAAATAAGATAGCCCTTTTGGCTCTCTGAGCGGCATCATGGCGGTAGGCAAGAACAAGCGCCTTACGAAAGGCAGTAAAAAGGGAGCCAAGAAGAAAGTGATTGATCCATTTTCTAAGAAAGATTGGTATGATGTGAAAGCGCCTGCTATGTTCAATATAAGAAATATTGGCAAAATGCTGGTCACCAGGACGCAAGGAACCAAAATTGCATCCGATGGCCTCAAGGGTCGTGTGTTTGAAGTGAATCTTGCCGATCTGCAGAATGATGAAGTTGCATTTAGGAAATTCAAGCTGATCGCTGAAGATGTTCAAGGCAAAAACTATCTGACTAACTTCCATGGCATGGACCTGACCCGGGACAAAATGTGCTCCATGGTCAAAAAATGGCAGACCATGATCGAAGCTCATGTTGATGTCAAGACTACCGATGGTTATTTGCTTCGTCTGTTCTGTGTTGGTTTTACTAAAAAATGCAACAATCAGATACGGAAGACCTCTTATGCTCAACACCAACAGGTCCGCCAGATCCGGAAGAAGATGATGGAAATCATGACCCGGGAAGTGCAGACAAATGACTTAAAAGAAGTGGTCAATAAATTG
>NW_007247117.1:84115-97770 GCF_000164805.1 Carlito syrichta
TGCTAAAGTTGAACGAGCTGATGGATATGAACCACCAGTCCAGGAATCTGTTTAACATCCGGGTTTTAAGATTGACAACTAAAAAGTCCTATTTGTGGAAAAAAAAAAAAAATATATATATATATATAGACAAGTGGGACCACATCAAACTAATGAGCTTCTGCAAAGCAAAAGAAACCATCAAAAGAGGAGGGAGACATCCCACAGAATGGAAAAAATATTTGCCAACTGTTTATCTGACAAAGGCCTAACATCTAGATCTATAAGGAACTCAAATGCATCAAAAAGAAAAACACAAACAGCCCCATTACAAAGTGGGCAAAAGACATGAACAGACCCTTTTCAAAAGAAGATATATGGGCAGCCAACAGACACATGAAAAAGTGCTCAGCCTCACTTATCAAAGAAATGCAAAGCAAAACCACATTGAGATACCACCTAACCCCAGTTAGAATGGCCATCATTAATAAAACAAACAACAGGTGCTGGCCAGGATGCGGAGAAAAAGGAACGCTTCTACACTGCCGGTGGGAATGCAAACTAGTGCAACCTCTTTGGAAGATAGTGTGGCGATTTCTGAAAGAACTAGAAACTGACCTTCCATATGACCCAGCAATCCCCCTATTGAGAATATACCTGGAGGAACTCAGCTCATTCTACAAAAAAGATACATGCACACGTATGTTTGTTGCAGCTCTATTCACAATAGCAAAAACATAGAACCAACCATGTTGCCCATCGAAGCTGGACTGGATAAAAAAACGTGGTACATATACACAATGGAATATTATGCAGCCATAAAGAAGGACAAACATATGGACTACGCAGCAACTTGGATGGATTTAGAGTCAATCATACTTAGTGATCTATCACTGAAACAAAGGACAGAGTGCCATATGTTTTCATTCATAAGTGGACCTTGAATGATTATAATACTGTAAGAAAGGGATTGGTAGTAGTGGGAAACTGTTAGGGGAGATGGGGTGGGATTGGCAGTTGAGGAACACTGCTAGGGAAGGGAGGGGCATACCTCATCAACAAGGTACCTGCATAATCAACGTTTGTAAACCTAACCCTGAATTGTACCCCACATCTTTATAATAAAAACAAAATAAAATAAAAATTTTTAAAAGTTCATATTTTTAAAGTTCATATCATGGAGCTATTTTTTAACTGGTGAGTTTAGTTAAATTTTTACAATTAGTGATACGTTAGATTTATTTCTACTATATAATTTTGATATTTTCTAGTTACCATTCTTTTTAAAAATGCTTGTTCTCTTTTTGCTACCTTCTGTTGGATCAGTTCAATTTTGTCTACTCCTCTTTACTCTTTGTTGGTTTGAACATGATGTATTCTATTTTTATTACTGTAAGGTTAATTTAAAATTTTTAGCTTGCATACTTAGTCAACAACTTTCTGCTCCTCCCTAACAATATTAAAGTTTTAAAACATTTTATTTACTTATTTGTGTGTTTGTTTGTTGAGTCAGGGTCTCACTCTGTTACCCAGGCTGGAATGCAGTGGCACGACCATGGCTCACCACAGTGTCAACCTCCTGGGCTCAGGCAAACCTTCTACCCTCAGCCTCCCGAGTAGCTGGGACTACAAGTGCACGACACTATGCCTGACTATTGTTTTGATTTTTCTGTAGAAATGAGGTCTTACTATGTTGCCCAGGCTGGTCTTGAACTCCTGAGCTCAAGCCATCCTTCTGCCTTGGCCTCCAAAGGGCTGGGATTACAGCTGTAAGCCACCCCCATCCCCGGCCTCTTCTAACATTTTAGATAGTGTCATTTCTTCATTATTTATTTGTGTTCTTATTAAATAGTTTAGTTCCATCTTGCTTTAAAGTCCCCTAAATTAGTTATAATAATATTAATTATTGTTTTATAAAAAGTCAGTTCCTGTTTAGGTTTTCCATATGTTTATTCATTTCTTTGCTCATTCTTTCTTACAGTGTCTCTTCCTTCTGGATTCAATTTCTTTCTTACTGGTCTTCCTTCATCCTTGTAAGTGCAAGTCCGGTAATAATACTCTCTTATTTTGCTTCCCTCAAAAGGTCTTTATTATTTCTTACTACTGAGTGATTATTTCCCTGGGAGAATCTAAGGTACCCATTGTTTTCTCTTAGCAGTTAGAAAATATTATCCCATTGTTTTCTGCTATTGTATATGCTTTGTTATTTTGACAGATATTTTCAAATTTCTGTACATAGGGTTTATAAACAATTTGCAATTTATAGAGCATGGGATCCATTTTTACCTTTTTAAAAACTTCAAGTAGTATAAATTTATTTTCTGCACCTGAGCATGGGGTAGACCCAGAACTTTGATTTCTGTAGGCATCCTAGATAGAGCAAGTTTTCCTATTCACTTGGCAGATGGGTAGAGCATGCCTAGTCTCTGTATCATGGCATATGTGCCTTTTCAAGCTCCCGTTTGATTTCAGGGCCTTGGTTTCAACTCCTTCAAGTATGGCCCTGTTTCTTTGTGGACATTAAAAGGCTTGACACTTAGACTAGATCTTACATCTAGTTTCTTATTTTCTCTGGCTTCTACAGTTCACCTTTAGACTTTGTCACTCTGTTTTGGTTTCCTCTTGAAGAAAATTTCCCTTTCTCTCTTTTGAGCTCAGCCATATTGTTTTTTTTAAAAATGTGTTTGTTGCTGGGCTCGGTGGCTCAGCCTGTAATCCCACGCCTTTGGGAGGCTGAGGTGAGTGGATTGCCTGAGCCCGCGGGTTTGAGACTCTCCTGGACAACTTGGCGAGACCTCATCTCTACAATAAATCAAAAATTAGCCAGGCGTGGTAGCGTGTGCCTGTAGTTCCAGCTACTTGGAAGGCTGAGGCGGAAGGATCGCCGGAGCCCAGCAGGTCGAGGCTGCGGTGGCCGGGAGCAGCCACTGCACTCCAGTCTAGGCGACAGAGTGAGACTCCAACTCAAAAAAAAAAAAAATGTGTTTTGTTATTTGTTCAATTGTGTAAAATATGCATAACATAACATTTATCATTGTAACCATTTTGAAGTGTACAATTCAGTGGCATTAAGTACATTTACATTGTTGTACAACCATCACCACTATCTGTCTTTTTTCCTTGCAAAACTGAAACTCTGTATCCATTAAACAATAACTCTCCATTCCCCCTTCCTTCTGCTCCTGGTAACTACAATGCTGCTTTCTGTCTCTATGAATTTGACTGTTCTATGTACCTCATATGAGTGGGATCAGATAGTATTTGTGTTTTAGTAACTGACTTATTTCACTTAGCATAATGTTGTCTAGGTTCATTCATGTTGTAGTGCATATCAGAATGTCTTTTTAAGGCTGAATAATATTCATCATATATCTCTACCATATTTTGTGTACTCATTCATCCATGATGGGCACTTAGGTTGTTTCAATCTTTTGACTATTATGAATAATGCTGTTATGAGCATGGGTATGCAAATATCTGTGTCCCTATTTTCAGTTCTTTTGAGTATATAACCAGAAGTGGAATTATTGGATGATATAGTAATTCTGTTTTTAATTTTTTGGGAAATTGCCCTTTATTTTTCATATCTACCAGCAGTGCACAAGGGTTCCAATTTCTCTACATCTTCACCAACACTTGTTATTTTTTGATAATAGCCATCCTAATGAGTGTGAAGTGGTATCTCATTGTGAGTCATATATTTTCTCTAGCATTTTAATGTTTGTAAATTAAGGGTGAGGTGAAAGGTGGTTCACATTAGCTAAGACTGCTATGTGCTAGAACTGCTAGACCTATCTGTTTTTAATGCACATTATTTAACTAATTTTTCTATATTTTGGAGAGTATCCAAATGCTAAGTACATAAAAAATGCATGACAGTTCCCTTGAAAATAAAAAAGACTTTATCCTAAAATTGTTTAATAAATCTCCCAGTTTCACTTAGAGTATCACGAGCCAAGAATCATAATCCCCCTGTCTGCCATTCTCTGGCTTGTTTCTAACCTATCTTTTTTTTTACAGTCCTTTCTGTAACAATAGCTATTTCTTTGCAATCACTTTATTGGTACCATCACTAATGCTTTATGTTTTGATCCTGTCTCAGAGTCATACATTACTACCCTCCCAGCCTCCCACAATATTACTGCCATCCCAGGGTTTTGGCTCTTGAAAATAATTCAGTTTAATATCTCTAGATATTAAGGCCTTGTAACAATCCATTCACACTTCCTTTACAGCTGCCTATATAATTGTCAAAGAGATCTAAGGGAACAAGGATATAATCATTAAGGACATCCCCAGTGACTCTGTAAATAGTCTTGCTTTCCTTATCCTACTCTAGATTGAGGTCTTTAAGATTATCAACGAGGAAATCAAGTGCCCCATGAATTACATTTAATCTTCAATCATACTTTTCCTGGCCAGATGTTTAGACTATATCAAAAAGGGACAGAGATGGGAAACTGAAAGATCAGTGTTTTGGTTGGTTTTAGTGCAAAATAAACATATGCTGCTAAGTGTTTATAAGGACAACCTTTCAATATGGAGTTGATTGTGGATTCCTGACTACCCTCCTCCTTAGCTGTTTTGTCAATATCAATCTTTCTTTAAAGGGGAAACTTGGGGCCCTGAATTGGCCCTTTGCTGAGGGATATTGTTAGAAGACACAGAGAGAAAGGAAGTACCACGGTGTTGGTGTTTCCCTAGAACCCTCAGATGGTAAAATTGACTTTCCCACGGGTCTGACTTGCTATCTTCTCCATGCTTGGCAGAGTTCTTGACATTACAGAACTGAGCTGATGACAGTCACAATGAGCAATGACCATAGTCTCCTTCCTTCTGAGACTTTCCCAACATTCCTCAATTACTTAGTCCAAGAATCAGCTGGCGTAGCCCTCTGTCTGCTCACTGCCTGGGCCAGGGTGAAGCCAAGTGTCTTGTTGGACAAATAGCCTGTGGGCCCGAATCTGGCTCCTGCCCATGCCTTGGAGAGAAATCTAGATGCAGAGGTTGAAGAACAGGTTTGGGCCATATGCTTGCCTGGCAGGTGCTTCACAAGAGCTCAGGATGCATAAAGAAAGGCTTCACCTGCTCATGAGGGGAGGGAGGGGAAATAAGGGCACATAACCAGCCACTGGGTACCATATCCACTACCGAGGGAGAAAGGGCTTGCTAGAAGCCCCAAACTCACCTTCATGCAATTTGCTCACGTACCCCACAACTCTAAAATAAAATAAAATAAAATAAAATATTTTAAAAACCTTCAAAAGCAATGAGCTTAAAGGGATTTTTCCTATGGCCTCTTTCTTCTGTAGCTGTATACAAAGGCCAGTTTGTATACAGTTCTTGGAGCTGTATACAATGACCAGTTTGTCAGGCAGTGTTTGTTAGTGGGGGTGTTGCTGATATGTGGGAGGCACCATTCATTGTGCTTGACTGTTCTGTCCATTGTAGGATGTTTTACATCCTTGGCATCTAGGCACTAAAGGCCAGTAGCACTCTTGTGACAGCCAAAAGCATCCTTGCATTTTCAGATGCTCTCTGGAAGATGTGGCCACTAAAGGAAACTTGAACTGTTCTGGAGTGTATCTTTTGGATTACTTAGTTCCTTGTCTTCAGTCTCAAAGTACTCTTTTCTATCCTCCACCGCAATCCATACTGGCGAACGTGATGGGCTATTCTCTGGGGAGAACAATATTAGAAACCCCCTTTTTCATGGAGTTGTCTTTGTGGTGTAGGGTTGCATTGACAGTTAAAAATGTTGACTCTGGAGCCATAGTGTGTGGAGTCATATATCATCTCTACCATCTATCAGCTGTGTGACCCGGGCCAGTTACTTAACCTCAGTTTTCTATCTATAAATGGGGGATACTATTTACCTATCTTATAGGATTGTTGTGAGGATAAATTAGTACGTTTCAATTGCTTTACATAGTGCTTCATCGATACTTTGTACTTAACAACTGGTTAACTACTATTATTTTTTTTTTTGAGTTGGAGTCTCACTCTGTTGCTCAGACTGGAGTGCAGTGGCTGCTCCTGGCCACCGCAGCCTCACCTGCTGGGCTCCGGTGATCCTTCCGCCTCAGCCTTCTGAGTAGCTGGAACTACAGGCGCGTGCTACCATGCCCGGCTAATTTGTTGATATATTGTAGAGATGAGGTCTCGCCAAGTTGTCCAGGCGGGTCTTAAACCCACGGGCTCAGGCAATCCACTCACCTCAGCCTCCCAAAGGCACAGGATTACAGGCTGAGCCACCAAGCCCGGCTAACTACTATTATTTTTATCATCAATTATGTGACTCAGAGAAGACTTGACCATGAAGTGTGTAACATAAATAGAGTAAAATCAACTAATGACAATAATCCTAGTGATGGAGGAGAAGTGTCAACACTGCTTGGCTATGGGGCCGGCCAGGATCGTGCTGCCTGGAGGTTGGTCGGAGTGCATGCCAGCAGGGAGTGCCAACCAAGTATTTGTTTTCCTGCTTCTCTCTTTGATATTCTCTCAGTCTTTTCCTCAGAACCATGACTGGTGGGATTTGTGCAATTTGGGGGACCCAGTTTGCTAAAAGGTCACAAGGCCTGTAAACTATTTTCTCAACAGTGCAGGGAAAAATTATTTCTGCCTAAGCACTGCGTGACATGAACTGAGAGTACTTTCCTGTTAACTTTATTATAAGTAAATTAAACTTTCTGGAGATGCAGGTTTAACCTTACATCCCCACATGAGTATGGTTTAAAGGTATTGAAGATGTCCTGACATGCCAACCTCCTTACCTCTGTGGCTAGAATTCCAACATTAGCATTTAATTCTCTTGTATTAAGCCTTTTCTACTTTCTAGGCTTTTGTTTTGAATGCAAGTATGAGAGTGGACCCCCCCCAAAAAATGGAATTTATTTATTAAAAATTGTGTATTTGATTCCGGCGCCTCCACTCCGTCCCTCACAGGTCTGCTCTGTGTGCCATGGAGGCATCGTCCCAGACACAGCAGTTGATACAAAGCAGGGATCGGATGAGCTCTTCTCTCCCTGCATCACCAACGGGCCCTTCATCATGAGCAGCAACAAGGCTTCCGCAGCCAACGGGAATGATAGCAAGAAGTTCAAAGGCGACAACAGGAGCACCAGGATGCCCTCGCGTGTGATCCATATCCGCAGGCTCCCAGGTGATGTCATGGAGGGCGAGGTCATCTCCCTGGGGCTGTCCTTCGGGAAGGTCACCAACCTGCTGATGCTGAGGGGCAAGAACCAGGCCTTCATCAAAATGAACACGGAGGAGGCGGCCAACACCACAGTCAACTACTACACATCGGTGACGCCCGTGCTGCGTGGGCAGCCCATCTACATTCAGTTCTCCGACCACAAGGAGCTCAAGACCGACAGCTCCTGCAACCAGGTGCGGGCCTAGGCTGCCCTGCAGGTGGTGAACTCAGTGCAGTCAGGGAACCTGGCCTTGGTGGCTGCCATGAACACAAGAATAGCGATGGCGGGGTAGAGCCCTGTGCTGCACATCATCGTGGAGAACCTCTTCTACCCTGTGACCCTTGTGCTGCACCAGATCTTCTCCAAGTTTGGCAGGGTCCTCAAGATCATCACCTTCACCAAGAACAACCAGTTCCAGGCCCTGCTGCAGTATGCTGAACCCGTGAGCACACAGCACACCAAGCTGTCCCTGGACGGCCAGAACATCTTCAACGCCTGCTGCACACTGCACAGAGACTTCTGCAAGCTCACTAGCCTCAACATCAAGTACAACAATGACAAGAGCCGAGACTACACCTGGCCAGACCTGCCCTCAAGGGACAGCCAGCCCTCACTGGACCAGACCATGGCTGCCACCTTTGGTGCACCTGGAATAATCTCAGCCTCCCCATATGCAGGAGCTGGTTTCCTTCCCTTCTTTACCATCCCTCAGGCCGCAGGCCTTTCTGCTCCCAGCATCCACAGAGCCCTGGCTCCCTTGGCCATTCCATCAGCTGCAACCTGGGCCTCGGCTGCAGGTTGTGTTGCCATCCCAGGCCTGGCAGGGGCAAGCAACTCCGTCCTGCTGGTCAGCAACCTGAACCCCAAGAGAGTCACACCCCAAAGCCTCTTTATTCTCTTGGACGTCTACGGGACGTGCAGCAGGTGAAGATTCTGTTCAACAAGAAGGAGAATACCCTGGTGCAGATGGCCAGCGGGAGCCAGGCCCAGTTGGCCATGAGCCACCTGAACGCGCACAGGCTGCACGGGAAGCCCATCCGCATCACGCTGCCCAAGCACCAGAATGTGCAGCTGCCGCGCGAGGGTCAGGAGGACCAGGGCCTCACCAAGGACGACAGCGACTCGCCCTTGCAGCGCTTCAAGAAGCCCGGCTCCAAGAACTTCCAGAACATCTTCCTGCCCTTGGCCACCCTGCACCTCTCCAACATCCCGCCCTCCATATCCGAAGACGATCTCAAGGTCCTCTTCTCCAGCAACGGGAGTGTACTCAAGGGGTTCAAGTTCTTCCAGAAGGACCGCAAGATGGCGCTGATCCAGATGGGCTCCGTGGAGGAGACGGTCCAGGCTCTTACGACGTACACAACCACGACCTCGGGGAGAACCACCACCTGCGGGTCGGTCTCCTTCTCCAAGTCCACCATCTAGGGGCGAGGGACCCCGGGCCGCGCCCCTGGCGACAGCTTCCATCATTCCAGAAAAAAGCCACTTTAAAATGCAGCTGAAGTGACCTTAACAGACCAGGGATTTTATTTTTTAAAAGAGAATCAGTTTACCCTGTTTAAAAATAAAATAAAATAAAATAAATCTACTTCACCTTGCTAACCCTGCGGTGACGGGTGGCAGCTCAGGCTCTTGGTGACTGTCACAGTGGGAGTTCACCCGTGCCGGGTCCAGGCCGGCCCTGTTGTGCCACGCCTTTCTTGTGCCTTAAAAACCTGCCTTCCCGCGGTGGGCATGCCAGGTCTCGGGATCAGAGTGGCCAAGGCCAGGCCCAGGATCGTGTGCCGGGCTGGGGCACGGCGTCCCAGTAATCACGTGACCGGCGCCCTCCCAGTCCCTGCCCACCTGCCTTGTATCATACTTGCCGCGGTGCCCAGCAATACTTCAGGCGACCAAATAACTAATCTTTATATGCAAGAGAGAGTTTTCAGTACCCTTTAGAGCGACACCCGTGTATGCGTGTCCCTGAACTGTCTGGAGTTCCCTGCACGCTGTCCCCTCCCTCCCTGTCCTCCAGTCACAGGTGGGACCCCGTGTCCAGACGCCTAGCCAGAGGTCGTGTCCCGCCACCTGCCCCAGGGGCCTTACTCAGCCTTCACTCTAACTCTTCAGGGTTTCCTCCAGATCCTGGACCAAAGCCTCCTGTCTGTCTTGTCTGCGGGCCACCAGCACTGGGACCCCGGTGGCAGACGCGTCCTGGTCTTAACCCCGGGCTCCAGGATCTCGAGTCCCCATCAGGAGTGTGGCAAGGTGTAAATATTTATAATTTTTTTATACCTGTTGTGACGTGAGGGACAGCATCGCGGTTTTTTATGGTGACAGATGTATATTTTGGTAACAGCGACTCCAGCTCAGTATTGCGCTGCGGGTGGGCAGGGGCCAGGCGCCCTCTGCCTCCGCGGCCTGTAGGGGGCGCCCCTGTCGCCCGCCGCCGGGCAGCCAGTCTGTGCTTGGACTGAATGAAACTCCTGTGTCCTCCAAAAAAAAAAAAAAAATTAAATAAATAGATAAAAACTATGTGTTTATTCTTACATGTTTAAATTTCAGTCACCTTCCAAATACTCTCTGCTTGATGCAATACACCTATTGAGATACTTTTTCCACCGCTCAAAACAGTTTTTGAACTCATCAATTTTGATGCCTTTTAGTGCTTCTGCTGTTTTTTTTGTTTCACCTCTTCCATATTGGCAAAACGTTTCCTTTTGAGGACTTTTTTCATCTGTGGAAGCAAAAATATGTTGCTGGCAAGACGTTGTGTGGATAGGGAGGGTGAGGCACAGGTCATGCTACTTTTTGGTCAAAAACTGCTGAACACAGTGCAGTGTGGGCAGGTGCACTTGTAAATCACCCATCATGAAATGGGCAAACACATTGAAAGAACCTCCAAAAAAGAAGTTCACTGAAGCTGAAAGCAGCCTCTTGCAACAATGCTAGCTGGTAAACTGATGCCAATGGATTCCTAGAACACTTACCTATTAGGGAAAGCCTACTACAAAGGGCCTGCCCTCCAAAAGATAATTCTGGATTTATTTGCCAGTCCCCTCCCCTATATGAGTTATAGAAGGCCCAACTCCTATCCTATGAAAGCCCTACTTGCAAGGTTGGTCCTTTGTTGGCATCTGGGAACTTGAATTTGAGAGTGTTTGCACCATTCTAATTGATAAGAGATCTCACTGTATCTAAAGTGTGAAACGATATGATTTATACTGAATACCTGCTTTCCTTTTGGGAATCTGGAATTTAATACTTGTTGGGCATGGAATTGACCAGACTCTAATAAAGATCCTGAGCACTGTGTCTCTAATGAGCTTCCCTGGTTGGCAACATTTTACACATGTTGTTACAATTTGTTATGAAGGAATTCAGAACATCTTTTATGACTTTGGAAACTTTGCTTACTTTGACTTATCCCATGGGCCTTTCCCTTTGCTGACTTTGCTTTGTATCATTTCTGTGCAATAAGCAGTAGCCACGAGTGTAACTGAATTCCAACTCTTCCTAGTAACCATTGAACCCAGGGGTTCCCCAAGATTTCTGGCACAGTGTTTTTTGTATCTCAAGAAAAGACAGCAACAGAACAATATTTGAGTAAATCCAACATCATATAAAAAAGATTAAACATTATAACCTAGTGGGATCTATCCCAGGAATGCAAGGTTGGTTTAACATCCGAAAATCATTTATTGTAATGTACCATAATAATAGGAAAAAGGATAAAAACTACACAATTGCATCAATAAATGTACAAAATATCATTTACAAAATTAATGATGAAAACCTCAGCTTAGAGTAGAAGGAAGCTTTCTTCACCTGATAAAAGGCATCTACACGAAACACTATACTTAAAAGTGAATATCTGAATGCATTCCACCCAATATCAGGAATAAAGCAAGGATACCCACTCTTAACTCTCCAACATAGCACTAAGGGTTTTATCTATCAGACAAGAAAAGGAAATAAAACTCTTTTCAGACAACATGATCCCAGTTCTAAAAAGTCTAGAGGAATTTATAAATACAAATATTCCTGAGAAAAGAGCACATAATCAAGTTTGCATGAGAATGAATTTATAGCACTTTCTTCTGGGAGTCCTGGAAGAGACTGGTAACTTGGAACTTGGAGGCAGAGGAAGTTAATGAAAGATTAAAAGTCTCCCTTCTGCCTGGTGTGTAGCTAACTTATCTGCTAGAGTGCATAGGTAAGGTGGAAGACAATCTGATCTGATGTCCATCTCTAAGAGGATGCAGAGATTGTCAACTGTTTCAGACTCTAATGTCTGTGTCTTCTTATGAGCTACTGAGAGTGGATTGTCTACAAGTCTCTTATCAAAGAGATGGGAGGATTATGGCTTTTGCAATCAGGTTAAAGTTTGAATCTTGCTTAACTGTGGGCTTTTGGTCAAGCTGTCAGTCTGTTTCCACATGGGGATGATGGTAAAACTACTGTATCAGTTAAGACATGCATTTAGCTGCCTGCAATTGAAATAAGGAATAATATTAACTTAAGCAATATAGAAGTTTATTTCTCAGCTGGGTTCGGTGGCTCAGCCTGTAGAGGCTGAGGTGAGTGGATTGCCCGAGCCCGTGGGTTCGAGACCCACCTGGGCAGGTGAGACCTCATCTCTACAATAAATAAAAAAAATTAGCCGGGCGTGGTAGCGTGTGCCTGTAGTTCCAGCTACTTGGAAGGCTGAGGCAGAAGGATCGCCGGAGCCCAGCGGGTCGAGGCTGCAGTGGCCGGGAGCGGCCACTGCACTCTAGTCTGGGCGACAGAGTGAGACTCCAACTCAAAAAAAAAAAGAAGTTTATTTCTCATATTTGAGTAGAGATGTCAGGAACTGAATAGTGGTTTCTCATTATCATTTGGGGCCCAGGATACTAAATTTTGGTTCCACCATTCTGAGCACATGATTTTTATCTTCAAAGTTGCCTTTACAATCCATGATGTTTGTTGGAACCTCAGCCATTATAACTTAGTTCCAGGCAGGGAGCAGGTAAAAAGGAGAAAGGGCCCATCTTGGCAATCTCACTTCCTAACCAGACTTCCCACACCGTGACTTCCTCTTACATTTTATTAGCTAGAACTTAGCCCAATGGCTACACCTAATTGCAGTTGAGGCATTAACATGTAGTCTTCAGCTAGGTGCTCTGGTAATGAAACCAGTGTGCTCGTGTTGTGGCGATAGGGAAGAATGGCACTGGGTTGATAAAGCAGCCTCAGCCTCATTGACCCTCTGAGCTGATGGCAGCCTCATTTGGTGATAGAACGCATGCAAAATGCCAAGTACAGGGCAGGAGCTCATGAATGCTCCCCCTGCCCCTGCCCACCCCATCTCTACTCATGTGCTTCAGCCAGGAGAAAGATAATTGTTTCTTATGGGGCAGTGTATAGCATGTAGGTGATATGTGCACTAACCAAGAAATCCTTCCAAGGGCAGAGTCTTTCCCATGTTGAATACTTGCTCTGTGCCTGCCGCTACAAAGGTGCCCATAACTGCCTTATGAATGAATAAAAAGCATGGGATTGGAGACAGGTAAACCTTGTATTTGAATCTTGTCTTTGCCACTCCTTAGTAGAACCTTAGTGGAACCTGATTTCTTTACTTAACCTCTTGATTCTCAGTGTCCTCATCTGTAAATTGGGGACATAATGCCTACTCTGCAGAGTTGTTGGAAGGAGCCGATAGGAAGGCACTGTATAAGCTTCCCAAGCACCAAATGGATAGCATCACCTTTGAAGTTCACAGAAATAACATAGTATGAAAGGCACAGTTTATCCCCTGAGCTTCCCCCTCCACCCCTGGCTGAACCTGCTTCTTTTTGAGCTATCTTTGTCCAGGTTTCTGTCCTGAGCATCCTTCATATCTAGGAGCATGGACTCTGAAGACAGCCTGCCTGGTTCAAATCCCAATTCTGCCACTCAACTGGTTGACTCTTTGAGTAAGTTACTTCACAACTCTGTTCCTCAGTTTCCTCATCTATAAAATGGGAATCATAGTGGTATCCACCTCATAGCATTGTTGGGAAGATGAAGAGACTGAATATAAAGTTTGAAGAACAGTGCCTGGCACAGAGTGTTAGCTGCTATTATTACTATTTGGCATCTTCCTTTTCTCTGCTTGCTACGTCGTTTACATTCTATGTTCTTTGCCCTTCTCCACTGAAATTCACATCTTCTTGCCTCATGAATAATGAAGCATTTCTTCTTCCCTCCTTCCAGCTGTTCAGTGAGCCTTTCCTGACCGTTCCACTTTCTGGGGTGCCTCTGTGGAGGACAAATATTTGCCACCTCCATGTCCTTGCAGAACCTTAAGTGTCAGCAGAGCATGGGCTTGGGAGTAGTAGTGTTGCTGTGGCAGTGATGGGAGGAAGGCTGCTGCCAGGAAGGGTCTCCTGTATCCCCACCCCCACCCATCACAGTGGCCCAAGAGGCCCGACACCTGCCTCTCCAGCCTCGTCTTTTTTTTTTTTTTTT
>NW_007247117.1:98442-112377 GCF_000164805.1 Carlito syrichta
GGAGCCCAGCAGGTCGAGGCTGCGGTGGCCGGGAGCGGCCACTGCACTCCAGTCTGGGCGACAGAGTGAGACTCCAACTCAAAAAAAAAAAGAAAAAATCAGGCCAGGCTCGGTGGCTCAGCCTGTAATCCCGCGCCTTTGGGAGGCTGAGGTGAGTGGATTGCCTGAGACTGTGGGTTTGAGACCCACCTGGGCATTGAGACCTCATCTCTACAATAAATCAAAAAATCAGCCGGGCATGGTAGCGCACGCCTGTAATTCCGGCTACTTGGAAGGCTGAGGTGGAAGGATCACTGGAGCCCAGCAGGTCAAGGCTGCGGTGGCCAGGAGCGGCCACTGCATTCCAGTCTGGGCGACAGAGTGAGACTCCAACTCAAAAAAAACAAAAAATCCCAGCCTTCTACCATGTTCTGTATTTTCTGCTGTATTTTTCTTTAGACCACACTCATCACTGTCTGAGATTAAATAAAATGCTGAATTTATTCACGGTTCATCTCCCCTCAGACCAGCATGGGAGATGCTCTCTCTCCCCAGTGGACTTCTCAGTGCCTGGAGCCTTCCATGTCTGGGGGCTTTGCTGATTGAATCAATGACTGGGTAAGGCTGACCTAGACATGCCTTCTCCAGTCAGGCTTCCCTTCTAGAGGGATGAGCAGAGACCCCAAGAGGTATGGATGAACTTGGGTGGGGCAGGGTTGAGGAGACTGCTTGTCCTTCTAACGCCTACGTTCTCCTCTCCTGGCCCCAGATCATTTGCTCTAGTTATTAAAGAGAGTTATGGGCTGGGCCTGGTGGCTCAGCCTGTAATCCTAGCGCTTTGGGAGGCCGAGGTGAGTGGATTGCCTGAGTCCACGGGTTCGAGACCTGCCTGGGCAACTTGGCGAGACCTCATCTCTACAATAAATCAAAAATTAGCCGGGCATGGTAGTGCACGCCTGTAGTTCTAGCTACTTGGAAGGCTGATGCGGAAGGATCGCCGGGGGCCCAGCAGGTCGAGGCTGTGGTGGCCGGGAGCAGCCACTGCACTCCAGTCTGGGTGACAGAGTGAGACTCCAACTCAAAAAAAGAGAGAGAGAGAGAGAGAGCTATGCTCGGTTTTCAAAGCAACTTCATATACATTGTCTCCTCTTAATCTTCACAGCGATCAAAATTAACTCAGGTAGGTGCAGTCCACCATATTCTATGGGAATATTTTCTAAGACTTGACCATTGGCTTCTGTGTGACTCTGGGAATTAGTGAGACCCCTGACCTGGGAGACCAGGCCACCTGTTGGCAGGAGAGTTCTGGTAGCTGTGCACGTTCTGGTGTTTGAGTTGCACAGGCTTTACGATCCTTTCAAGTCTTCAGTTTATGATTGTCCAGGCCTACGGGGAGTCTTGCCCACGAGGATACTATGACTCAGAGACCTTAGACGACTCGCTCAAGGTAGAGATCTGAGGACACAGGGAAAGAATTCACCCTACAACAAAGGCCCTTCAGGCTCATTTGGTGTGTGCAGAGTGACTTGCCCTTGCCCTTGTACCTCCTTCCTTTCTGGTGGCAGGGAGAGACTCCAGGGTGCACGGCCTTCTCATCATCAGGGCATGCCAGGCCAGCCGTGGAGGAGACAGGGCTGAAGAGCAGGGCTCCCTCCCCCACTCGGGCACCATCCTTGACCCAGAGCCTGCTTAGCGACACACCCCTCTTCCCTCTCCAGCCTCCGCATTTTGCTGCAGGCTATTAAGGGCCCCATCTGCACCACCTCTCATTAATTAAAAATGCTACAAACCATCTGTTTAGGAAGGCTTGGAGAGGGGTGGCCTGGCCGAGGCAGCATTCTCTTGTACTTCTCAACTTTAATTGAAAACTTATTTTTATGATAAAACCCAGGGCTGTCGATCCTTCTTGCTGCTGGTGGCAGTGATGGCGGATTGGTGAGCCTGGTGAGCCCACGGTCGGCGGTGGTCTGGAGTCAGGGACGGTGGTGTTGGCAGGATTTAGGAGGCTCATGCTTTTGCCAGCCCGCTAGAGAGAAGACACAGAGGGTGTGGTGGGTAGGGGGAGTGAGGAGATGAGATGGACACTGGTGCCTGGAGGGACAAGGGCAGAGATCGGAGGGGCCAGCTTAGTGGAAGACACCTTGGGCATGGGGGAAGCCGGGGGACCTGAATCCTAACTCTGCCCCCACTGGGTGTGAGACCACGGGCACTTCCCCAAGTCAGTTACTGGGATACTAGAGTCTGGATGGATCCCTGGTTCTCTGCAATAGGAGAGTGTAGTGACAGGGATATACTTGAGGGTCCAGGCCCCCTACCCAGGGCCCTCTATAGGGAGCAAGGAAGACCCCTGGCCTTTGCCCTGGCTCTGACTCTGTTTCCCTCTCTGCTCTACATTCATTTTCCCATTGTTCCTGTCCTGCCTGTCTCCCCAGGAATATTTTAAAAGCTTTGAGGTCACTGTCACTTAAGAGATGGAGCTGGGTGTGATGGAGTTTTCAGCCCAAGGCCTGGCCTCTGGCTACTCTATCTCATGGCAAGATTTCTTGGAGACAGGGCAGCTTCCTGGCAACTGAAAAGATGACAGCCTTTCTCCCCCATCTATATACAAAAAGCCTGGAGCACACTACTTACATGCTTTTCAACTACCACATAGAGGAGGCAAAGCAAGAATTATCACCCCCATTTCTAGAGAAGGAAACTGATGGCTAGAAATAGCAAGTGACTTGCTCAAGGTCATGCAGTGATTTGAGCCCCAGTGGGTTTGGGCACCCAAGCCGCTGGCACCAAGGCCAATTCTCTTTCTGTTTCATCACACTGGCTCTTCTGGTCCTTCCCTCCTCTGGGTCTTGCTGGAGCAGAGGAGATGGTGGGGGCAGGGCTGGTGTACCCTGAACCCAGAATGCCAAGCTGGCCCAGTCTGTGGTGAGAACTGCTTGCCTTTAATTTTTCTGAGCATGACTTTATTGCCAGCCAGAAGCAGCTAATTCATCTCTGTGTCCCTAGTGTCTACTGTGAAACCTCAGATTGGTCCTCAATCATGTGTATTAATAGAGGAAGGAAGGAAGGAAGGAAGGAAGGAAGGAAGGAAGGAAGGAAGGAAGGAAGGAAGGAAGGAAGGAAGGAAGGGGAAGGAAGAAAGGCCGCTAGTTCCAGCCAAGGTGAGCCATTCTGCTGGCCGCTACGACTCAGCAATCAGAGCCACGAGGGCCAGGAGAGACCATCTACTGAATCTAGATTAGTCCAACCTGCTCACTTAAAGAGGTGCAGCGAGAAAGTGGCAGGCCCAAGATCTTAAGCTCACTTCAGGAGAGCCCAGCCTGGAACCAGGATCCCCTGACTCCTGCTCTTTCCTCTTGCTCTGGGCAAGGATCAAGGACAAGAGGATCTGAGCTGCTTAGAATGGGCTTCACTTCAAGTCACGCCAGCCTCTCTCCACCTAATCTCCCCAAATCAATTTGCAAAACTTCCATTAATACTGTCAGGAAATCTGCAAGCTGTTTAAAGCCAGGGCTCCGAAGTAACTGCCTGCGTAATGGCTACCTGGGGGGAGACAGACATTAACGGGATAATTAAAGATTAGCATGGCCTTGGGCAGTTCAACAAAATTTACCTTTCTCAGCAGCTGGTTTTGGAAGAACCTTGAGTTGTGGAAGAGACTCGTTGTCACTAAGGGCTGGGCCAGGTGGCTCTGGCCTCCTCCCCCATTCACACTCTGCTTGCCCCCAGGAGGCTGGGGGCTTCTGGGGAAAGATTCAGGGAGACAGGCCGATCTAAAGAAGCACAGCAGAGCAGAGCTTTTCGAACTCTGATGGGCAGCCATAACCCTGAGGCCTCCTATGAATGCAGATCCTGGTTCAGAAAGGCTGGGGTAGTGCCCAGGACTCTGCATTAAAAAAAAATTTTAGCCGGGTTCGGTGGCTCAGCCTGTAATCCCACGCCTTTGGGAGGCTGAGGTGAGTGGATTGTCTGAGCCTGCAGGTTCGAGACCCGCCTGTTCTCACTCATAAGAGGACCTTGAGCAATTGTAATGCTATAGGAAAGCGATTGGCATTAATGGGAAACTGTTGATGGGGGGGGGAGGATTGGCAGTTGAGGGAAACTGCTAGGGGAGGGAGGGGCATACCTCATCAACAGGGGTACCTACATGGTCAGTGTTTGTATACCTAACCCTGAATTGTACCTCACATCTTTATAATAAAAATTTTTTTTTTGAGTTGGAGTCTCACTCTGTCGCCCAGACTGGAGCGCAGTGGCTGCTCCCGGCTACTGTAGCCTTGACCCGCTGGGCTCTGGCGATCCTTCTGCCTCAGCCTTCCAAGTAGCTGGAACTACAGGCGCGCGCTACCACGCCTGGCTGATTTTTGATTTATTGTAGAGATGAGGTCTCGCCAAGTTGCCCAGGCAGGTCTTGAACCCACGGGCTCAGGCAGTCCACTCACCTAGTCCACTCACCTCAGCCTCCCAAAGGCGTGGGATTACAGGCTGAGCCACCGAGCCCAGCAATGATGGCCATTCTTACAGGGGTTAGGTGGTATCTCAATGTGGTTTTGATTTGCATTTCTCTGATGATGAGTGAGGCTGAGCACTTTTTCATGTGTCTGTTGGTTGCCCGTATATCTTCTAATAAACTCCCAGGAGACGCCCATGCCATGAGTTCTTGTATCACACAGTGAGTGAGTAACAAAGCTATAGAGGCAAGTCCAGAGATGAGGACAGGAGCTGTGGCCCAAACACTAATGAACATAAGAAAAAGTGGCCAGCCACCAGGATGTTTCAAGAATGCTTCAGGCCAGCCCCAGGGCGGGGGGTGGGGTAGGGGGGAACCTTCTTACATGAAGACTTATGGAATAGGGATGATGACAGAAGGCTCTGAGATTCCAACTGCCTCAGTTCAGAACCCTGGCTCCAGCAGTTAGTCCTGAGAAGATAGAGATAATAATGGTACCTACTTTATAGAGTTGATATCAGGAATAAATGAGCTCATTCACTGAAAGCATTAGTTCTGAGCCTATAGGAAGTGATCTTTGTCAATGTGAGGTATTTTTCAGTCCTCGAAGACCATTTTTATTTTATTATTATTATTATTATTTTGAGTTGGAGTCTCACTCTGTCGCCCAGACTGCCTCGACCTGCTGGGCTCTGGCGATCCTTCCACCTCAGCCTTCCAAGTAGCCAGAATTACAGACATGCGCTACCACGCCAGGCTGGTTTTTGATTTATTGTAGAGATGAGGTCTCACTGCCCAGGCGGATCTCGAACCCGCGGGCTCAGGCAATCCACTCACCTCAGCCTCCCAAAGGCGCGGGATTACAGGCTGAGCCACCAAACCCGGCTTCGAAGACCGTTTTTATGGGCAGAAAAACATTTTCAGAAGATACTTTTAGAAGGGATGTTTAACTTATTACAGTTATGAACTTTATAAAAACCTAGTTTTTCCTTACGTTTTAACATTCAGCATATAATTTTTATTATTCTATTTACAAGTCTGCCAAACTTTAGCAGTCATTTTTAAGGGGCTTTTGGATGGTGTTTGTTCCATTTATAAACTTAATCAAACACCTTTGAATATTCATGATATTTTATAAATTTAATATAACTCATTTTAAGAACTATGATACCTGAAAAATCTTTCTAAGTAATTAGGTAATTCTTATCAATCTAAGAGTATCTTAAGTGTATGTAAGTTTAATATGACTTTTAAACTTAAAAATAAAAAATCTTATTCAATTGCTAAATTATATTTTAGATAGTAATTAAAGACTGACCTGGCAAATAGGCCAGATTTTCAAACATAATAAATACTTACAGGATCAAATATTGCCAGACTCTTTCACATCTAAAAATATTTATCCTGTGGATTTGAGAATCTCAAACATTTCTATATTTAAGGATGAAAGAACCTTACCACTAAGGAGATAATTATATCTTTCCGAGTAGTTTTGGGGGTCACCTTCTCAGACAGTTGAGGTTGCATTTTAATCAGAGTTATTCGGCCACAATGCTGACTGGATTCTTATCAGCAGCATTGATGAAACCCACTAAGCTCCATTTTTAGATGCTGTCAGTGACTCCATAAATTAAAAAAGGGGGTGTTCACATGCAGTCCACGCCCCAGGATTCGAATCCCTTCATTACTCAGTTCTTGGATCTACTCATAGAAATTGGCAGCCCCCTTCTAGGCTACCACAGCATGTAGCTAGGTTTTGCATTTGTTGGTTTCTTGAAATATTTAAATATCCTCCTGTCTCTGGGCCCGGGAAATCTTTGACTTGGAGGGGATACTGCTATTCTGTTTATATTCATTTAATTACTTAGAGTCACACTTCCCTAGGTATTAAGATGGTATTCTTTGAAATTCCAGTTCTCTCTCTCTCAAGGTGTGGTTTAACTTTTTGGTCACAAACTCCCAGGGATATCCTCTGATAAATAAATGTTAGCATTAATAATATTAATTATTAAGGAGCTAGGTGTGGTGGTACATGCCTGTAGTCCCAGCTGTTCAGGAGGATCACTTGAGCAGTGAGCTCTAGCCTAGGTGACAAAGTGAAATCCTTTCTCTAAAAAAAAACTTATTATTGATACTGGTCATCTTAAAATGAAGGTAAGCGGACTTCCTCATGACTACTGGGACATAGGAGAATGCCACATAGTGGCCCTCAGGTCCTCGGGTCTTGAGGACGTTTGGTTGTTTCTTTTCTGACATTTATGGTGCAGAGGGCAGAGCATTGGCCTGGTCAGTTGAAGTAGCATCACCTCTCCTCTCTGAGACTCAGTTTCCTCATCTGTAAAATGTGGACTGTAGCATTCTAGTATTTCCCTGAACAGGATTGTCAGGAGGAACTGATGAAATGGAAACATATCACAGCATTTGACACAATGTAAGCTGTTGGGAGCCGGCCACGGAGGCCCACTGAGCGTTAGGGATCAGGGAGGGCCGTGGACCTCGAGACCGCTAGGACGTGTTTGAGAGTCATAGACCCATTTTTCTCTCCCTTTTGCCATGTAGCACAAACAACCTAAAGGAACTTTGTTGGCCTAAGCTGAAGGCTCTGTGACTGTGACAGGTATGGCTTACTTTAGAAACCCATTGTTTCTGTTTTCTGTAAACTGTGGTTTTGGCTTAGGTATAATTTAAATTTGGGTCACATTTGGGAGTCTTTTTTATATGGTACAAGCTTTTTTATAAGATTTAAAAGAATATTTGTAGAATTAGTATATATTTAGGGAGAGCTGTTTACAGCTTTTCAATGGTGTAGATGATTATTGAGAGTGGCCCAGCACAGAGTTTAGGCTGGGCCACATTTTTGAGAGCCTAGCACGTATTTTGGACTGGGTTGTATTTTTTTGGGTTGACTTTAGTTATAGTTAGTGTAAGGTCTTTTTTTAAAATCTATTATAGAAATTGAATTTACTTTATTTATAGAAAGTATTATAGAATAGGTTACACTACGAATCATGTGAGTTTAAACATAATCAATCATAATATTTTTAGGTCTAATAAAAATATAGTTAATTTAAAAATTTTTATTATCTCCACTTTTTATTATCAAAGTTTTGGTCTTAGTACATTTACAGTTTACATTTAGGTTTTAGAAGCTTTGTTGCTGTTAATCAGCTTTATATATTGAAATTAAAAATTGGAAAACTTTTATAAAAATTAAGATAGATATATAGGACTGTGGAATAGCCATTTTATTAAGAGATTATAGTCTATTGTTTTAAAAGGTGGCCCACCGTGGACCTTGGACTGGGCCACATCCTGTAGGGCCCAGTGTCATCTTTGGACTGGGCCACATTTTTTTAGAAAATTGGCTTAAGCTATAATTAAGAGCTTCCATAACATTGTGTAAGTAGTAAAGTTTAAAATAGTTATCATGGGTTTTGTGTGAGCTCTAAAAGTTATTGATTATTAAAACATCATTAGACTAGTAAGGATTGTTACACTACTCTTGAAAAACATTAACTAACAAAGGAAATATGAGACAATCTTGGGGTTTGTTCCTCCTCACACCTAAACACCTAAGCATCTGGTGGGTGGGGGATGCCCCCTCCCGCACCTGGCTTTGTGTTCACGTAAAAAACTTGTGAAACTGCCTGTGTAAAATTTGGGGATAAATATCTGCTGTAACTTTCAATAAACGGCTTTTGCTCATTTCACTGAACAGTTGTCCACTTTCCTTCTTTCTCTTTCTTCCTCTTTATATCTATCCTTCCATCTTTCTTTCTTTCTTTTAATATCTATCCCTACAGATTCGCCGACGCCACCACATCTTCCAAGGGACTCCCCAAAACTTGCAGGGGCTGGCCCCCCACAGTAAGCACTACCAAAAGTTATGTTCTTGTTCCTTCAATCCATTTTCAAAATAGCAGCTGATTACACACACACACACACACACACACACACACACACACACACACACACACGGATGCTCTTCTACTTGTAAAAGGGCTATGCTTTGCTAAACTAATCATAAATTGAAAATGTTGTAATTTGAAAATGCACTTAATACACTTAACCTACGACATCATAACATCATAACTGAGTCTAGCCTACCTTAAATGTGTTCAGAACACTTACACTGGCCTAGCTGAACAAAAGCATCTAACAAAAAGCCTGTTTTATAATAAAATGTTCATGTAATTTATTGAATATTGTACTGAAAGTGAAGAACAGAATGGTTCCTAGCATCGCAAGAGAGTATTGTACTGCATAGCGCTAGCCCAGGAAAAGATCAAGATGAAAAATTGGTAGTAGGGATTCTATTGAGTGGTGTGGCTGGGCGTGGTGGCTCAAGCCTGTAACCCCAGCACTTTGGGAGGCTGAGGCGAGAGGATTGCCTGAGCCCAGGGGTTCGAGACCAGCCTGGGCAACTTGGTGAGACTTTTTCTCTACAATAAATTATGAAAAATGAGCCAAGCATGGTGGCCTGTAGTTCCAGCTACTTGGAAGGCTGAGGCAGAAGGATCACCTGAGCCCAGCAGGTTGAGGCTGCGGTGGCCGTGAGTGTGCTACTGTACTCCAGGGCGACAGAGTGAGACTCCGACTCAAAAAAAAAAAAAAAAAAAAAAAGGAAAATGGTAAGCTGGGGGCCGTCTGTATATAGATCCACAATTCTATAATTCCAGAGTCATTTCAAGCCATCAGACCAGACACTGCTTTCTTCCAAAAACTCCCCATGTTCACTGCCCACTGTGCTGCTGGCTGGGTGAGAACATCACACCTAGCAATATGTTTGGGTTGGACAGGTCTCTGGGGGTGGCGTTGGCTGGCTGCAGGGAGCCTCGGCCATCTGTCCACCAGTTCTTCTTAACCCCTCCTTGGCCCACTCCACTCTTGCTGCCTCCCCCTTAGCCTCCTTCTCGTGGTGAACAAACTGTCATCTCTAGGGGCAAAAAAAAAAAAAAACATCGATTTTAGAGCCAGACAAACCTGAGTTTGAATTTCAGCTGTGCTCCACTGACTGGCTGTGGAGAGCCAGGCAAACCATTTCCTGCTCCCAGGCCTCTGTTTCCTCATATGCAGAATGGGTAAGACAGAATAATTCCAGCTTCATGGGGATGACATGAGAGTAAATACGATAATGCGTGCAACAGCACTTTGCAGACTGTAAAGCCCTGCACACATGGTCACTGTAAGGACCATTGCAGTATTAGAATATCATAATTAAAATGATATTGTTCCCAGGTCATCAGCCTGGGAGATTTCTGAGGGACAGCACAAATGTCTCCTCTACTGCAAAACTCTCCACAGCTAGAGTGAAGTCTTTCCCCATCCTTGTTCCTGGGAACCCAGAACACTCCCATGCGAGTTTTGCGTGATGCTGTGATCCAGCTAGTGGTTTTCAGGTCAGGCTCCCCAACCACATGGGGAGCCTTGAACTGTGTCCTTCTCATTCCTGTCTCCCCAGCGTACAACAGGCCTACCTCGATGAGAACTAGCTGAGTGAAAGAACGATGGACTCTCTAAGGACAGAGCAAAGCGAGGTGCCCATCCCCCTAGGAATTTCATCCTGAGCTGTCTCCACCCCTCCCTCCATTCTCCCAGAAGTTCACTGTCAGTCACTGCACCCCACTCATTTCATGCTCGAAACCATATGTGTAGATCCCTGCTCTCTGCCTGAAAGATTAAATGCAGTGATGAGGAATGTGTTTTCTTATTGTTTTAGGAAACCGAATGGGGCAGGGGTGAGGGAGGAAGAAATTGAATCAGAGGCAACAATTTATCTTGTGCTAAAGAGACTGGGAGGATTCCAGGAAGCCGGGCACTGACTGCATGCCCCTACCCAGTGCGGACCCCTCTCTTATTTGGGAGGCATTTAGCCAGGACAGCTGGCAGTCCACATGCACTCATCCCTATGCGAGAGGAGAAAGGGCTTGATGGCCTTGGCTGGAGTTCTGATTCTGCTTGGGGAACTCTTGTCATTGTAGGAACATGCAAGGGGACCCTGCTCCATCTTGGGTCACAGCCTCGCCTAAATCCCTTCCTGCCATCAGGGCTTTTGCCAATGTTTTTTAGGCGTGGAGGCACCTGGGAGAGCTGCAGTAGGAAGGACACAGGCAGATGCGGTTCTGCTGTTGCTGGTTGGGCCACCTTAAGTCTGTTTCCCTCCCTGAAAATAGGGATAAGGACAGAGATGTGTGCCTTCCATGACCTGGCCCATGATCTACCAGGCTCAAAAATCCAATTTTGTCCTTGCACTCAGGTCCTGCCTTTGGGGCCGATTCACATGGATAGATACCTACAAGAAGCAGATATACACAAGCCAGAAGTCTACCTTGGGGTTTATACAGAGAAATGCAACTGTTGGGTAGACAGAATGCAAACCCTGGCCAGGTGATGCAACCAAGACTCAGGCCCAAATGTGGGCTCTACTTCTTACCTGGTGTGTGAATGAATCCCTGCAAGTTGGAGCCTTGGTTTCCTTTTCAGTAAAATGGGAAGAATAATGATACCTGCCTGACAGGGCTTTTGTGAGGTACAATGAACTTTTGTACGTTAAGTGCTTAGTGCTGGCTGGCATTTAGAAAACACATAGCAAAATGTTAGCTGCTACTGTGATTATCAGTAACAAGTAAGCAGGGTCTTAATGAAGCCGGGATTTCACCCATCACTTGGGAAATTTGTCAAGGAAGGAGAAGTAGTTCAATCTCAGCCAAAATGCTCTCTCCCAGAGAGAGAACCATGATGGGCACCGTCAAGATCTGCTTGTGGGAAAGCCATGTTTTTCTATTTCAATTGCTGATCAAATGTCTGTACACGTTGGACATAATACAATGACTGAGTTTCTATGTACGCAATTACAGTTGCAATCTTGTCTTGCTGCTCGGAGAGTCCTCATTTTTAAAGGAGAATGATAGGTGACTTGACTGTTCTCAAACTCCTCACTCACTCAGTCAGAGTTAGTCTCTGGTTGAGCCCAGGAAATAAGATTAATTATAGTAATGATGTGGACAGCAACACTTGTTGAACACTTACTACGCAAAAGACCCCTGTTCTAAGGGCTTTACATACATATGTGACACAACAACCTCTGATGCAGGCTCTGTTGTTATTTTCACTTGATAGATGGGGAAACAGAGATGCAGAGAAGGTAAGTAACTTGGCCCAGTGTCCTGAATTTGGTTCATTATGCCCCTGCTGTGGGATTTATTGTACAGCAGTGGTATCCTTGTATATATTGCGTCTGTGGAAAGATACCTGTAAGATAAGTTTCTAGAAGTGGAGGTACTGGGGTCAAATTTTGTCAAATTGCCTTCCATGTATATTTTATCAGTTTATATCCCCACCAGCAGAGTATGAGATTTCCTGTTTCCCCAAAAGAATATCATCAAATTTAAAAAGCCACGGGTTTCCTCCAGCTTTTGTGTTTTCCTTGTTAATGAGAGGAGGATCTTATAGGTTCAAGAGCCATCTTTATTTTCTTTTCTGTGAATTGGCTGATCATGCATTTTACCCGTTTTTAAAACTGGGTCTTTAAAATTTTCTCATTAATTTTCAGTTCTCCTTTAAGAAATTGGCCCTTTTTCTGAAATATGAATTAAGGAGTAATTCCCTTGAACTTATCATTTGTCTGTTAATTTTGTTTACACTTTTTTCCGGTAAGTTAAAACATTTTATGGACTAAATTTATCCACCTTTTCTTTTATGGTTTCTGGGTTTTGTGGTGTGTGTCCTACTTAGAAAGGTGTTATGTTCACTTTAAGATTTCTCTCTCTTCTCTAGTACATTTATGGTTTCATTGTTTATGTTTAAATTTGAGAACCATCTGGAATTTATTTTGGTATATGGAGTGAGGTAAAGATCTAACTTAAAATTTTCCCCAGATGGCCAGTTCCTCAAATACAAAGACATGGAAATCTGGAGAGGCTATGACTTATTTGGGTTCACACAGATCCGAGACCCACAATAATCCTGAGCATTGGGAGGCTGCAGTAATCCAACATGTCCACAGAATGAGTTTCCAGGACCCAGAGTGGGACTGGCAATTGCTCTGGGAGTTTCCTGGGAAGAGGGTGGGGCAGGAGAATCGTGAATCTCCTGGGGCTTAAAACTCCATAGGACATAATGATAGTGAACACTTCCTGGTGGGCACTTACTGCAACGTTGTCAATGCATTACAGGTATTAGCTCATGCAGTCCTCACAACACCACTAGGATCGATTTATTATTCCCGTGTTTCAGATTGAGGTTTGGAAAGAAGTGCCTTGCCCAGGATCTCTCTGCAAAGCAGGTGCTCCTAGGCTCTGGTGCCTCTTGTAGAATGTGAGCAGCCATGAGACGGAGCCCAGATCATCTCAGTAGGTGCTTTGGGGCAGGCCTGCCCTCCCACTGGGACACGTCTGCATCTCCTGGGGCAGGGAGGATTTAGCACATGACAAAGCACATTCAGTGTTAAGATCTTTGGAAGTGAATTTTCCCTTTGGAAAACAAACAAAAAACCCTCTGTGTCTTTCATAATACAGATTACAGAAGTGATATGAGTTCTTAATGTTATCCCTGTGTATTAACTAGAGTTCTCCAGAGGAACAGAACCAATTGGATGGATGTGTGTATGTGTATAAATTTATTATAAGAAATTAGCTTATGCAATTATGGAGGCAAGTCCCAAGATCTGCAGGGAGACTCTGAAAGCTGGAGACCCAGGAGAGCTGAAGGTCTAGTTCTAGTCCAAGTACAAAAGCCTGAGGACTGATAGAGTTCCCATTTGAAGGCCGGCAGAATGGAGTCCCAGGAAGAGCCAATGTTTCCTTGGAGTCCAACAGCAGAAAAAAAGCGCATGTCCCAATTCAAAAGCAGTCAGGAAGAAAGCATTCTCTTTTATTTGGGGAAGACTTTCTGCTCTGTTCAGGCCTTCAATAGATTGGATGAGGTCTGCTTATACTAGGGAGGGGATCTGCTTTACTCAGTCTACCAATTTAACTATTCATCTCATCCACAAATGCCCTCACAGAAACACCCGGAATAGTATTTGATCAACTATCTGGGCACCTCGTGGTCCAGTCAAGTTGACACATAACGTTAATCATTACACCCTGTATAAGGGACAGAGGGCTTTTCTTTCTTTCTTTCTTTTTGAGTTGGAATCTCACTCTGTCACCCAGGCTAGAGTGCAGTGGCATGGTCGCAGCTCACTGCAGCCTCAGCTTCCTGGGCCCAGGCTATCCTTCTGCCTCAGCCTCCTGAGTAGCTGGGACTAAAGGAACACACCACTGCACCCAGGAAATTTCTTTTTAAGAAATGAGGTCTTGAGCCAGGCTCGGTGGCTCAGCCTGTAATCCCGTGCTTTGGGAGGCTGAGGTGAGTGAATTGCCTGAGCCCGCGGGTTTGAGACCTGCCTGGGCAGCGAGACCTCATCTCCACAATAAATCAAAAAATCAGCTGGGCGTGGTAGCGCATGCCTGTAATTCCGGCTACTTGGAAGGCTGAGGCGGAAGGATCGCCGGAGCCCAGCAGGT